>NC_069082.1:73731205-74031205 GCF_025698485.1 Gossypium arboreum | reverse complement strand
TTTTGCACTTCCTCCATCCATATAAAAACCCAACCCAATGCATTTATGAATACATCATGTGCATTTCATACATATCATGTGCATTTCATACATATCATGTGCATTTTATACATATCATGTGCATATCATATCAATCATGTATATCATATCCCACGTATCAAAATTATAATTAAACCCTAGGGGTATACTGGTCATCTTTACCTAAGGGCAAAACAGTCATTTTCATACTATAAGGGTAATTTTATAATTTTACCAAATATCAAGGTTTTCCATGTTCATAAACAATTATCAAGATTTCCGAGTGTTTAAACAATGATCTTTAACCCACTTTATCAAACTCGGGCTTTTAGGCCCAAAACCTATAATGGGCCCTACGAATGCCGACTTAGCCCACTAAGCCTGCTTAATCCAAAATTTACAACAGTACTAACCGTGTTATCATGTAACTTTTCCAAATTCCATTTTCTATCAATTTTACCCAAATGGGCCCGAAAGCCTATTGGGCCTAATTCCAGCCCATTGAGGCCCAACTTACCATCGTGCACAAAATTGTGTTCTTACCTGTTCCATCGATCCAACCACCGATCATATCATATCTATCACACTTTAAGCAAAGGCAAAATCACAAGTTCTCAAAATACTGGTATTTTAGCATTTCGGCTTCTCAGCAAATATTAATCTAAGCTATTACAAGGGTTAGTACACACCTGTTACGGGTTGAAGTTGAAACATTTCCATAATCAATCACTTACGATAACCACCACCTGTCACTCAAACTTAACTATTCCAATATCAATATATGTAAATCCTAAGCACATCAGTCATACGAAACATAAAGGCGTATTCATCATTTTACCATACAAGGGTATTACGGTCACTTTACCCTACAGGGGCTTTACGGTCTTTTTACCTATTAGGGGTATTTTAGTCATTTCATCCTACAAGGGTGTTTTGGTAAATCTACAAATCAAGGGTATTTCTATAATTTTTTAAATCAGGGGTATTTTGGTAATTTTACAAATTGAGGGTATTTCGGTAATTTCACAAACCAGTGGTATTTTGATAATTTTACAAACTAGGGGTGTTTTGGTAATTCTACCCTATAGAGGCATCTCAGTAATTTCACAATCGAGGGTAAAACGGTAATTTTGTAAATCAAGGGTAAAACAGTAATTCTGTAAATAAAGGGTAAAACAGTAATTTTATAAACCGAGGGTACTTTGGTAAATTTTACAAGTCGATGGTATTTTAGTAATTTTACAAATCAGTGGGTATTTTAGTAATTTTACAAATCAGGGGGTATTTTAGTAATTTTGTAAATCGAGGGTAAAACAGTAATTTTATAAACGACGGTAAAACGGTAATTCTATAAATCGAGGGTAAAATGGTAATTCTAAAAATCGAGGGTAAAATGGTAATTCTATAAATCGAGGGTAGAACGGTAATTCTGTAAATCAGGGGTACTTTGGTAATTTGGTAAACTAAAGTATTCTAAACAGGGATAATAATACGAATGTGCCTAAAGCCTATTCTCGGCCCAAATGGGCCCACACGCTCGTGTGGCCCTTTTAGCCCAAATCTAGCCACAGATATGAGATTCACCTAGCCTAGTCCAATATTTATTACACAATCAAACAACTTATCCAATTGGGCCCGTAGGCCCATTGGGCCCACATGACCCCTTTCGGCCCATCGTGGCTCGAAGTAGCCATCCTATAGCTAGAGTAGTGAGAAATACACACCTGATAGGAGACTAGAGTTAATCCACGCTCCGAGCACTCTTAACCGACACCCATCCCAAACGAGCACGCCATACAGCGAAAGGGATCAGCCAAGAAAGGTACCTCTACTCTCCTCATGGTTCTCTCTATTTAAAGCCAGCTTCGCATCCCCTCTTATGTTAGCTTCCTGATGTGGGATCCCTCCATCATCAGAGTTTAAATTCAACACCAACTCTTGCAGCCTCTTGTTAGCAAAATAAATGCTCCTTGCTTGCTGTGGGATTCGAACCCATGCCTCCCCTCAGATGCTCCACATGCTACTTGCCACTAAACCACAAGGCTTTTTGTGTCATATTTTATCCCCAATTAATTATAAGGTCTAAAGGCCAAAGTCCAGGTTCCTTAAAAAAACCAAAATAAATTGCAAGAGCCAAGGCTTGAACCCAGGCTCCTATACAACCTTAATGACGCCACAACCACTAGACTACATGCTTCCTTGTGTCATTTATTTACCACAATAATTTAAAAGGCCCTCATCCAAGCATCCAAGTTTTTTTTTTTCACTTAATACCAAAATTTTTGCTAAAGCCCAAGTTTAAACCCAAGATTTTTCCAACACTTCTCAAAGCCATTAACCACTAAAGCAAACATTTAATTGTTTCATTTTATTACACAATTAAATCCCTATATACAACCTCCTTACTGACCCCCAGTCAAGGCCCAATACTTCTAGGCCCAAATTTGGGGTGTTACAAAAGTGATGCATAATAATGCTCATAATGAAACCACTATAAAAAAATATTCAATAGCATCAAGATCCTAATATATATAATAATAAGCTATGTGAATACATCTAAAAATAAACGCTAACTAATCTAGTTATACCAAATTAATGTCCTCTAAAATAATAAGAGAAATTTAAACTAAAACAAAAATAGAAAAATAAATAAATAAGAAATAAATAAATAAATAAATGAAACTGAAAGAACATAAAAGTGGGGGTAAAAGGAGGAACTACGGGCGGAGGTGCGGACTACGGTGGGTCAAGGAGGCTTGCGGCGGTGCGTGGTGGTTGGCGCAAGGGGTGGACGGTGAGGGAAGCAGCTGGTGGCCGTACTGGTAAGGGGGAAAGAAAAAGAAAGTAGTGGGGGAAAGGAAGAAGAGAGGGGAAGAAGGGAAGAAAGGGAAAAGAAAGAAAGATAAAGGGAAAGGGGAGGTAGTGGTCAGTCGACGGTCGGGGAGAAGGAGGAAGGAGGGGATTGGTGGCGAGGGAAAGGTGGGGTGCGGCGGCAGCTGGTTGAGAGGGTTTGAGGAAGAAGAAGACAAAATAAAAATTATGTTTTGGGGGGTTAAAATATGGTATGGTCGTGTTGGGCAACACGGCCGTGTCACACGCTCGTGTGGCACGAGTTTAGCCCGTGTTAATCGCGAATATCGAATGCCCATTCATCACAAGGCCTGGGACACGCCCGTGTGTCTAGGCTGTGTGCTACGTTGTTCGCTTCTCCCATGCCTGTGTGGTCTCCCACACACCTGTGTGTCCAAACACACAGCCGTGTGGTTCGCCCGTGTATCTCTCTAACCTGTTTAAAATTTGAAAATTTAGCTCCAGTTTTCACACAGCCTAGAACATGCCCTTGTGTCCAGGTCGTGTACATGCCCGTGTCTCCTCTTTTAACCCGTGTCTGTCAAGTTTGGGTAATTTTAAGTCCTGTTTTCGCATGGCCAAGGACACGCTGGTGTGCCCAGGCCGTGTGGGTCACTGTACCTGTATAAAAAAACACGAAAAATAGATAAAATAAACGGGTTAGTGGTGTTAGTGCTCGGGTTGCCTCCCGAGAAGCGCTTATTTATAGTCTAAGCTTGGCTCACCTCATATTTGCACGGTCATGGTCATTCGAGGAGTTGAAACTCCTCATCCCTACAATTAATTTTATCAAAATAAGGTTTTAGGCGAGTACTATTCACCTTAAAAGTGCCGAATTTGGAATGAGTTACCTTGACTGTACCATATGGGAAAATGTTGAGTACTGTAAAAGGGATTTCTCCATTAGGTTTAGAAGTGGCAGCACGAGGGCCTGCTTCATCTAACAGTACATTGTCTCCAACCTTAAGTTGATTCGATTCACCTTTAAGTTTGTCATGGCACTACCTTGATTCATTGTGTATTCTCAGTTTCTCCCTAACCTATGTTCGCCATTCATCTAGTTCCTCGATCTATAGCCTTCGCTCTTCATGGATAGTCTTGTCATTACATGGGTTGGAACGTGGCTCATTTGTACTTCTCGAAATTTTTTCCTGTAAAGAGGGTTGAACAACAAGGTTACTCATATTAAAAGAACTTATGTAATCATCTCGATCACTAGTCTTTTTGACAGAATCACGAGCTCGGAGTTTAATCATGTCATTGCCTACCCGAAGTATTAACTCACCTGTACCGACATCAATAATAGTCCTAGCAGTTGCTAAAAAGGGTCGTCCTAAAATTAAAGGAATGTCACTATCCTCATCCATGTCTAAAACAACAAAGTCTACTGTAAATATAAATTTGTCGATTTTAACGAGCATATACTCAATTATACCCCTAGGAAATCTAATGGTTTTATCAGCCAATTGAACGCTCATCCTAGTTTGTTTGGGTTTCCCAAGACCTAGTTGTTTAAGCATTTTATAAGGCATAACATTAATACTTGCCTCTAAATCAGCTAAAGCATTGTTAACATTCAAACTACCAATTAAACAAGGAATTGTAAAACACCCTGGATCTTTTAGTTTGTTGGGTAACTTGTTTTGAAGAATAGCTGAGCAAACTGCATTTAACTCCACATGTGATGACTCATCTAACTTCCATTTTTTTTTATAAGAGATCCTTTAAAAATTTAACCGAGTTGGGCATCTGCGAAAGAGCTTCAATAAACGGTAAGTTAATATGTAACTTTTTAAGTAGTTTAAGGAATTTACCGAATTATTTGTCTGTGCGGACTTTTCTTTTTGCATTGGGATATGGTATACAAGGTTTATACTCTTTGCTTACCGACTCTTGTGTACCATGATTCATCTCATCCTTACCATTACTTACCACAGTTTTGTGCCTTGTTTCAGATTTAGATTCAGCTAACCCTTATTTGTCGCGCACAGTGATGCCATGAAGTTGCTCTCTTGGGTTAGTTTCTGTGTTACTGGGCAAGCTAGCTTGTGGTCTTTCAGAGATCAACTTAGCCAGCTGTCCTATTTATTCTCAAGTCCTTAAATCGATGCCTTTTGATTTTTAATTGTAGTTTCAGTGTTTTGAAAATGGGTTTCTACCACTGAAATTAACTTCGTCATCATCTCTTCAAGGTTTAGCTTTCTCTCTTGCTGGTAAGGTTGTTGTTGGAATCCTGGAGGTGGTGGTGGTCTCTAATTTCCTTGATCACCCCAAGAGAAGTTGGGATGGTTCCTCCAACCTGCATTGTAAGTATTACTATATGGATTATTCTGTGGTCTAGAACTGTTACCCATATAGTTGACTTGTTCGTTCGTAGTACTATGGTTATAGGCTAGGCATTCTAGGTTATTTATCCCTCCTCCATTTGTATCACACTGCATCACCAGATGCACCTGCATAGAAACACATAAGCCATCAATCTTTTTATTTAAGAGCTCTACCTGGTTTGATAACATGGTGACCGTGTCGAGGTTGAAAACACCGACTGCTTTATTACGCTTTGTCTTCATGACTTGCCACTGATAATTACTCAGTGACATCTCTTTAATGAACTCATAAGCCTCATCAGGTGTTTTATTATTTAAGGTTCCACTGACTGCTGCATCGACCATCTGTCTCGTTAAGGGGTTCAAACCATTGTGGAAAGTTTGAACCTATAGCCATAAAGGTAATCCATGGTGAGGGCACCTTCTCAATAAATCCTTGTATCTCTCCCATGCATTATATAGTGTTTCTAAATCTATCTGCATAAAAGAAGAGATATCATTCCTCAATTTAGACATTTTAGCCTGCGGAAAATATTTGAGTAAAAATTTTTCGGTCATTTGCTCCCAAGTAGTGATTGATCTTCATGGTAACGAGTTCAACCACTGTTTAGCCTTATTCCTTAATGAAAAGGGAAACAACCGAAGGCGAATGGCATCGTTAGAAATGCCATTGATCTTAAAGGTGTCATAGACTTCTAGAAAATTTGCTAAAGAGTGTTTGGATCCTCGTCCTGCAAACCATTAAACTGAACAAACTGTTATATCATTTGAATAGTGTTAGGTTTCTGTTCAAAATTATTTGCAGCAATAGCAAGTCTAACTATACTCGATTTAGTTCCTGTTAAAGTAGGTTTAGCATAATCATACATAGTACGAGGAGTAGAATTCTGATTTACTGGATTTGCAGTAACCATAGGAGGTAGCGGATTATTCTGATTATTAGCCATCTCCTCGGTTGTAGTATGGATATCGTCCTTTCGCTCTTTCTCTATGTATTGTAGACTTCGCCTTATTTCTCTTCAGTTTTTGCAAGCTGTGCTCTCAATCTCACTGTCAAAAAGCAAAGGTCCTGACAGATTCCTCCTAGTCATAAACTAGAGACACCTGCCAGATGCAATTAAAAAGAAAAATTTAGAAAAGGAAAATTAAATTAAAAAAAAAGTAAATTGCAATAAAACTAAAAATGGCTAAAGTAATAAAAATCAAGCATTCCTAATATCTAATTAACTAAGATTACGACAGAGATAAAAGTTAAAAAATACTGTTTAGAAAACCGATGGAGAAGACAATATCCAAGGAAGAATTCACCTAGACTTCACTTATTATTTCTGAATTAGACGATTTATTCACTTGACGTAATCCGTAGAAATCCCTGATTTATGTTAATATCTCTCTCGAGACTAAAAACAACTGACTTTAGGTTGATTAATCGAAATATCTTTCTAATTAAAACCCCTATTGTCGTATTAACTCGATCTATGGATTCCTTTATTAGATTTCACTCTAATCCGGCAGATTTATATCATCCTATCTCTAGGATTGCATGCAACTCCGCTTAATTATGGGAGATCTACTCTAAAACAGGGACTTTTGCTCCACTGAATAAGCATATCAAAACCTTAATTAATATCTTGGAATACTAAAGCAAGGATTAAAACTCACAATTAAGAATAAGAACAAGCATTTATCATATCATGCAAATAGTAATAAGATTTGTCTTAGGTTTCATCTCCCTTAGGTATTTAGGGAGTTTAGTTCATAATAAGGGAAAACATCTCAAAATTGGGAAAACAACAAAACATAAAGAAACCCAAAGAACTTCTAAGTAAATTAAATGGAGATCTTCAGTCTTGAAGTAAATCCTACTTCCGAGCTGCTTCCAATGGCTATCGTTGAGTATTTTCTACCTTCTACTCTCCGTGTCCCTTTTAATCCTCTTCAAGGGTGATTATATAGAATTTGGAATGCTTCAAAACCCTCTAAATTAGCCTTTTCCAAGTAGAAATAGACTTGGGCTCGACAGGGACAAGACCGTGTGCCATGCCCGTGTGAAGGTGCTCAAACCGTGTGTAATTCTGAGTTGGTTTTTAGTTGACATAGCCATGACACACGGGCGTGTGGCTTACCCGTGTACCACACACGGGCATGTGGTTTACCCCTATGGAAGTGCCTATGCCATGTAAAATACTGAGATAAGCCCATTTTGCCCATTTTTGGCCTGTTTCTTGCTCTTTTCACCTTCCTATGCTCACCTAAGTATAAAACATGAATTTAAATGTTTAGGATCAAATTCACTAAATCTTATGATAAATCATCCAAAAATATGACAAGCATGGGATAAAAATATGTATATATTATGGTTTATCAGTCCCCGAAAATCTTACCATTGAATATATTCGGATATTGTTGTCTCATAACATCTTCAAGCTCCCATGTAGCCTCTTCAATACCGTGTTGATGCCACATCACTTTAACTAACAGAATTTTCTTGTTTTGTAATTCTTTAACCTCACAAGCTAAGATATGGATTGGTTCTTCTTCATAGGTCATATCAGACTAAATCTCAATCTCAAACGGAGGAATCACATGTGAAGGATCGGATCTGTATCATCGAAGCATTGATACGTGAAACATATCATGAATCTTTTCTATCTCTGGTTGCAACAACAATTTATATGCAATCGGTCCGATATGCTCTATAAATTCATACAGTCCAATGAACCTCAGACTCAAAATGCCTTTACAGCTAAATCGAAGTACTTTCTTTCATGGTGATACTTTCGGAAACACTTTGTTGCCGATCTCAAATTCAATGTCTTTTCTTTTCAAATCTGCATAAAATTTCTGACGATCGGAAGCTATTTTTAGACTATCTCAGATCACTTTTACTTTCTATTCAATCTCTTTTATCAAATCAATCCCGTGTATCTTAATCTCACTGAGCTCAATTCAATATAAAGGTGTATGGGATTTTCTACCATATAAGGCTTCGTATGGTGCCATTTTGATGCTCGATTGAAAACTGTTATTATAAGCGAATTCAATCAAAGGCAAATACTATTCCCACGTACCTTCAAACTTAATAATGCAACATCTCAACATATCCCTAAGTATCTAAATAATTAGCTCGGATTGACCATCAGTTTTCAAGTGAAGAGCGTACTGAAATGCAATTTCGTACCCAAAGCATCTTGCAATTTTTTTCCAAAATCATGATGTGAATATCGGATCTCTATCTGACAAAATAGATAATGACACACCATGCAATCTCACAATATTAGAAATGTATAACTCAACTAACTTATCAAGTGAGTAATCGGATGGTACCAGAATAAAATGGGCTGATTTCGTCAATCGATCAACTCCAACCTCGATTGCATCTTTCTTTCTCGGAGATAGAGGCAAACCTAAAACAAAATCCATCGTCACTCTATCTCATTCCCATTTTGGAATCATAATTGGTTGTAATAAACCAGAGGGAACTTGATGTTCAGCTTTAACTTGCTCACAGATTAAACATTTCGCAACAAATTCAAAGATATCTTTTTTCATTCCAGAGCACCAGTAATGCTGTTTCAGATCAATATACATTTTCATACTGCCTGGATGAATAGATAAACAATTGTTGTGAGCTTCATTCAAAATCATTTTAATCAACTCTGGATTTCTTGGAACACAAATTCTATCTCGAAATCTCAAAAAATTATCTTTATCAACTCTGAATTCTAAATCAGAATCTAAATTACACTGAGCTCGTTTTGTTAAAATCTCATTATTAACCTTCTAAGCATCAATAATCTATTGAATGAATAATGGTCTCGCTTTCAATTTGGCTAAAATCGAACAATCATCAGACAAAGCTAAATGAGTATTCATGGCACATAGAGTAAACAGTGATTTTCAACTAAAAGCATCAGCAACAACATTTGCTTTTCCCGGATGATAATCAATAACAAGCTCATAGACTTTTAACAGTTCTAGCCATTTTCTCTGTCGCAGATTCAAATCTTTCTAAGTAATCAAATATTTCAAACTTTTATGATCAGAATATACATGACATTTCTCACCAAATAGATAGTGACACCAAATCTTTAAAGCAAATACAATCGCAGCTAACTCAAGGTCATGAGTCAGATAGTTCTTTTCATGCGGCTTTAGCTGTCTCGAAGCATAAGCAATGACTTTGCCTTCCTACATCAAAACACATCCCAGACCGTTCAATGTAGCATCACTATAGATTACAAATTCTTTCCCAATTCGGGTTGTACTAACACTGGAGCTTCAGTCAATAACGCTTTCAACTGATCAAAGATTTTCTGACACTTTTTGGACTATTCAAACTTCACATCTTTCTGAAGCAGTTTCGTTAACGGAGTTGCAATCATAGAAAATCCTTTTACTAATCGTCTAAAATAACCTGCAAGTTCCAGAAAATGATGGATTTTGGAGACATTTCTTGGAGGCTTCCAATCCAAAATAGCTAAAATTTTGCTCGGATCAACTCGGATACCTGATGCTGATACAATATGACCTAGAAAATCGATTTCTCATAACCAGAATTCACATTTACTAAACTTCACATATAATTGCTTATCACGTAAAGTCTGTAGCACTTTTCTCAGATGCTCGGCATGCTCGGATTCATCACACGAATAAATCAATATGTCATTAATGAATACGACAACAAATTGATCTAAATATGGTCTAAAAATTCTGTTCATCAAATCCATAAAGATAGTAGGTGCATTAGATAATCCGAAAGGCATAACTAAGAACTCATAGTGGTCGTACCTTATTCTGAATGCAGTTTTCGGAATGTCTGAATCTTTTCCTCGCAACTGATAATAATTGGATCTCAAATCTATCTTTGAAAACACGGTAGCTCCTTTTAACTGATCAAACAAATCATCAATTCGAGGCAGAGGATACTTATTATTGATAGTCACTTTATTCAACTGACAATAATCAATGCACATTCTCATCGTACCATCTTTCTTTTTCACAAACAGAACTATTGTACCCCAAGGTGAGAAACTCAATCTAGCAAACCCTCTATCAGTCAACTCTTGCAACTAAGATTTTAATTCTTTTAACTCAGTCGGAGCCATTCTGTATGGAGCTATTGAAATCGAAGTAGTTCCCGGTACTAACTCAATGCCAAATTCAACTTCTCTAATCGGAGGTAATCCCAGAAGTTCTTCAGGAAACACATCAAGGAATTCACAGACAACAGGCACTAATTCAACTTTCTTTTCTAACACTTTCAAATTGATTACATAAGCAAAGTAAGCTTTACCACCTTTTCTCACAATACTCAGAGCTTTCATCGAAGATATCACAGCAGGCAATCCATTCAAATAACTAGATTCAATTCGAACTATTTCATCATCCTTACATCTCAAATCAGTAGTTTTCCATTTGCAATTCACAACAACATCATGCAAAGTTAACCAATCCATACCCAGAATTGTATCAAACTCATCAAAAGGTAATAACATCAAATCGACTAGAAAACAAATGTCTCGAAACATTAACAGACAATTCTTGCAGACTTTATCAACCAAAACACATCTGCCTAGGGGTTCAATACTTTAATTACGAATTCAGTAGACTCTACAGGCAAAGTCTTACTATTCACTAAATTCATGCATATATAAAAATGCATTGATCCAGGATCTATCAAAGCAATCACAAAAGTATCGTAAAGAGTAAATGTACTCGTAATCACATCTAGAGATGAAGCTTCCTCATGAGCTCGAATGACATATGATATGGCAACTGCACAAGCCTCGGATCGAATAGCAGTGTCTTTAGTCCCTCTTTGACTACCACTCACATTTCCCGTATCTCTAGGAGGTCTACCACGAGATGCATTGCCACTTGGCCTCAGATTTTGTGAAATTTCTTGCTTGACAGACTCAGGACAATCACGAACGAAATGGTCTAATGATCCATATTTGAAACAAGCGTGATCATACAATCTACAATTGCCGGGATGTCTTTTACCATAGTGTTTGCATTCAGGGCGATCAAATCGAACATTTCCAACACTGGCAATAGATGTAGCTGGAGCTCTGAAGCTCGAGTGCGATCTAGCATGATCTCTACTCAAATGTTCCATATTAGCCTTTACACGACTATAATCCTCTCTAAACTTCTTTGATGCAGATTGAAATGACTTGTTCGATGATCTCTTTCACACTTCTCTAGCTTCTAAATCAGCTTTTCTTTTCTCTTTCTCGAGTTCTTCAGTTTTGCAGGCTTTTTCAACAAGTACAACGAATTCTTTTATCTCTAGAATCCCAACTAACAAACGGATATCTTCATTCAAACCATCCTCGAATCTTTTACACATAATTGCTTCAGTCGAGCCACATTCTCTTGCATATTGGCTCAGTCTCATAAATTCTCGCTCGTAATCTGTAACAGAAATATGACCTTGTTTAAGCTCAAGAAACTCTTTTCGTTTCTAATTGATGAATCTCTAACAGATGTATTTCTTCTAGAATTCAGCTTGGAAGAAATCCCAAGTAACTCGCTCTCTCGGAACCACCAATATCAATGTCTTCCACCAATGATACGCTGTATCTCTCAAAAGCGAAACAACACACTTGAGACATTCATCCGAAGTCGATGATAATTCATCGAATACTCGTATTGTATTTTTTAACCAAAACTCAGCTCTCTCAGCATCATCACTAACGGTAGCTCAAAACTCTTTGGCCCCATATTTTTTAATTTTATCAATTGGAGGCTTACTCAACTGATTTAGATTAGCTTGTGACATAACAGGGACTGTGGAGGATTAACCGGGGTTGGGGGTTGTTGAACATCTGGATTAGTTCTAATGTACTGGGTAAACCAATCATTCACCATCTAATAGAAGGCTTGTCTAGCCTCTCCATCATAGCTACTCGTAGCCAGTCTAGAGTCAGATAATGCTGTCCCTTGCGCAGGAGCAAGCACATTCCTCTCGACATTGTCAGCTACGGCTTGTTTGGGATCCATTTACTATTAGAAAACACATTTTCATTGTCAAGATTCACCATACTATCACAGTTCATAAATATGGCATGTATAGCTAGACTCACATATGCTATGTTAGTCCTAGAATCGACAAAACTGTAGTTCTGATACCACCCAAATGTAACACCCCTAACCCGTATCCATCGCTGAACTAGGGTTAAAAGCGTTACCAGACAAATTGGAACATTACAAAATCATCATAAATCATACATCATTATATCATAGCAATTCATACACAAATAATATCTTTAGAAGGTTTACGAAACCTTAAACATGCTTTAGAGAAGGTTCAGGACCAAACCAAATACATAAAAAATTTTTTGAAACTTAACTAAATTTTTTAGGTTACAGAGGCCACACGCCTGAGTGAACAGGTCGTGTGCCTTGCACGGCATTAGACACGCCCATGTATCTAAATTGTGTTAAATCAAGGCATACATACTGACTTAATCACACGGCCACAAGACATGTCCCTGTGCCTTGGCCGTGGTCGAAACTGACTTGGGTCACACGACTAGCCATATGGCCGTGTGCCTTGGTCATTCTCAAGACTGACTTAAAATCGTAGGGTACCCCAGGGGACACACGGCCATGAAAAAAAGACCGTGTGTCGCACACAGTTGAGACACACGTCTGTGCCTCTACCTGTATAGACAAAAATAGGCTATTTAAAAAGCCAATTCGCCACCCAATTTGGGTCAAACCTACAAGCATCAAACCAAACACATTTGCACAATAATTTCAGCCAAATTCAATACCAAAACTTACAACATTCATGCCATATTATTATCAATCAAAATTCAAGCTTATAATCTATACTCAAACATATCAAATCATAAGCCAAAGTAATATTAAATCATATGTTTCATAACTCCAATTCACCTCATCCATTCACACGCAAAAACCTCACCAAATTGACCATTTCACTAGACCATTGAAGCACATTAAATCATACCTTTTATGAACACAACCATATACCAAATTCATTCATAATCTCATCCATAACCAAGCCATATCACATGGCTAGATATATATACATCATAAAACGTAGCCGAAATCCTCTAGCCTATACATGCCATACTATAATATATACATGTTCAAAAGGTACCAAAATAGACTTCAATAGTGTGGTGACGATCCTTGACGATCTGCAAGCTCTCGATAGCTACGATATCTATAAAACAATGCAAACACACACAAAGTAAGCTTTCTAAAGCTTAGTAAGCCATATACAAATAAACTTAAAAAATAAAATTATTTCATTCATACAATTTAAGGCAAAATACATTCACTTATCCATATATCTCTTATATTTCATTTGAACAAAATTCATATATACATATCATAACTCAATCTCATACTTATATCATATATTCACCAAGGTACATATACTTACCTTGTATTCTCAAACATGGTATACAATTCTAACGTACCTGAGTCAAATACAAATTCACATAGTCATCTATTTTCTTGGACTGCCCGTTGAACCGTTCGAAATCATAAGGATACGCGGATAGCTCAGAAAGCTCATAAAATGCTAATGTCCCAGACGTGGTCTTGCATGTAATCAAATAGCGATGCTATTGTCCCAGACAGGGTCTTATACGAAACGTAATATGATGCCAACGTCCCAGACATGGTCTTACACATAAATCATAAGTCGATGCTACCGTCCCAAACGTGGTCTTACACGATAACACATATCGGATCCTATGTCATGACATATGTATCCTAACTATTCCTAAGGTTCGTATAGGGCTTTACGGAAGTCAGAACTTTGTAGATACTTTCTCGAATATCTCATATTCAAGGCATAAAGCCATTCATCATTGTTAAAAAACATATAAGCATAAATAAACCATTTCAAATATATTTATTTGTATATAGACTTACCTCGTACGAATTCGAATAGACAAAATGAGCTACTCGACAACTTTCGACTTTCCCTGATCTAATTTCGTTTTCTTTAGTTCTTGATCTATATAAATCAAATTTAACTTTTTTATTCATTGAATCATTCAAATCAATCCAAAAACACATATTTAGGGCATTTTACACATTAGCCCTCACATTTTCACATTTTGACAATTTAGTCCCTAATCACAAAAATCACAAAATACACAAAATTTCTTTGCACACATGCCTAGTCAAATTCTCACAGTACTCATACAAGTCCACACATTTCATTTATTTCACATTTTAGTCCCTAAATTTACAAATTTCATAATTTAGTCCAAATTACTCATGAAAAACCCCTTACCCTTACCCGAGACCGAGACAAGGTACGATGCATTACCGTACATAAACAGGGCATTTCTGGAAAATATAGGTCATAAAATTTCATTCCAAATTAAAACTGATCAAACAAGATCATATTATCCTTATTATGGACCTGGGAGGTCCAAAACATACATTAAAAGCAATCCGAAACTAAACTGAGAACTTAAGAAAATTCTAAGAAAGTTTCTATGTTTAAGCCTCACATACACGTGTAGAGGCAATGTACAAGCCCGTGTGCATTGGGACACGCCCGTGTCCCTTACCTGTGTGGAATTTTTAGAATTTATTTTTCATTTCGAACCTACAGGGGTTTCACATGGCCGAGCACACACCCATGTCCATAGCCCGTGACCCTCACTCGGCTTAGACACGCCCGTGTCCAAAAACCTAGACATTTTTTTTATGATGTCATCGCTTATTTAGGGGCACACGGCCATGGCACACGCCTGTGCTCTATGTCGTGTCCTCCACACGGATGAGACACATGCTCATTTAGGTGTAAGGGACACACGGCCATTTAACACGCCCATGGGGCAGACCGTGTGTCACACATGGTCTAGATACACGCCCGTGTGTCTACCCATGTGGACTATTTAAAGGCTATTTTCCAAGCCAATAGTCACCCACAATCACTCATACATTCAAACTTACTTTATAACATGCAACATGACATATTCAAGCACTCAAATATTCCATACCATAGCACTTTCAAATCTTTATAAAGTCATCCTATTGCACATTCATTTGTTACACTATTTAAAGGCATTCCACACCAATTTCATGCATTATTAAACTTGTTATCATGACTTCAAATTGTGCATTCATACTTATACTCATTTTAAGCCATTAGGTCATCCCTTGTCCTTTAGCACCCAATTCATACTTTACCATACTTTCATCGTTCAACAACATATCACATCATTATCCTACACTCACCAAGCAATAACATATCCTACCATCAAAACTGTGACAGCCCAAAATTGACCCTAGTCGGGATGTGGTTTCGGGACCACAAAACCGAGGCATAAAAATAATTTAAAATTTATTTTGATGCCTATGATATGTTTTAATTTGTGTGTGACATTTTTGATGTTTCGATTTAGTGTTATAAATGTGAATTTCACTAGAAAGGACCTAGTGGTGAACTTTGAAAGTATGATGGGGAAATGTGTGATGACTAGTTGCTCATGCATGCAAAAATAAGGGATTTGCATGTCAAATTTCCCCCAACATGAAGTGGCGGCCATGGCAGAGAGGATGGGCAAAACATGTCATGAAACATGTTTTGTTGGTGCATTAGGGAGAAAAAATAAACAAAGGTGTATGGGTAAGAAAAGAATGAAAAAAAATGTGTGTGAGTGTGGTATTCCCCCCATTGCCGTGAGTTGTAGAGAAAGAAAGAAAATTTTGTTCATCCTTTCTTTGAGCCAAAACTAAGGAAGAAGGAGGATTTTTGCTTCATGCTTGGTTTGGAAGAGATCTAGAAGGAGATTTGGCTAAGTTTGCATCAAGATTAAGGTATGTATGAGGTTGTGTTAGGAGTTTCATGCATGTTTTGGTTGCTAACTTGATGTGCATGTTATCCATGGCTCAAATCTTTGTTATGCCATGGAAATGGTATTTGGCCAAAGTTGTTATGGTGATAAAGCCATTGCATGCTAAGTGTGAAGCTTGATGATGATGCATGCAATGATGGATTGTCTACTTTTGAGTAAGATTTTGAGTTTTCTTTTTGTTTAATCATGATTGAAGTTGAAAAGGGGCATTCGGCCATGATGCATTCATGAGCATGGTTCATGCTTCTTGCATGTTAGTTAAAATTTGTGTTTTGGATGGCTATGGACACCTTGAAATTCGGCCATGCTCATATATGTATATATATGTTTGCACATGATGTTTTGGTTATGAACTAAGTGATGAATATGGTTGTTTAAAGAAGAAGATGTTGAAGAATGATTGTGAAATTGCAAGCACATTCGGCCTAGCACACATATGAGTGCTTGATGCTATATTATAAGTTTTGAGCTACAATATGCAAAGCATTAACTAGTAAAATGCATGCTGTTTTTGTGAGGTATTAAGTGCATAATTGGCCTCAACATGTACATGAATATTCGCCTTGGGTAGCCTATTGAAGGCCTTAGCTTTTCCCCGATGCTCGAATAAATTGTATTGAATTGATTGATGTAGTATAAAATGTGCATGACCATTGTGTATTCAAGCTAAAGAGTGGCCATATGACCATTTAAACTCCTTGTCATATTCGCCATAAGCTAGCACAATGAGGTTTTAATAAATTGAATTTGTTTGAATTAGCTCAAGAGCTAAAAGGGCCACAATTGGACAAGGGAAGGAAAAGTGATCGAATAGCCGTAAAAGCCGTTCGACAACATCCGAGGTAAGTCCTCAAGAAGTGACCTTAATTGAATTATGTGGAATGAAATATGGATGTATTGATTATTGATTTATGTGTGTATGAGTATTTGAATGATACCCGGGCTAAGTCCCGGCGATTATGCTAATGATTATAATTGTGTTTGAGCCTTAGTAACTGAAAATGAAATATGTATGTCCAATGATTATTGATGTATGTGTGCATGAGAAATTGAATGATATCCGGGCTAAGCCTCAAGACAATTATGCTGGAAATTATAACCGGGTTAAGACCAAGGCAATGGTGCTAGTGGCTATATCCGGGCTAAGACCCAAGGCATTCGTGCGAGTCATTCTATCCGGCTAAGACCGAAGGCATTTGTGCAATCGTGATATCCGGGTTAAGTCCGTGAGGCCTTGGTGCGGGTTACCATAACGGGCTATGTCCCAAGGCGATTGAACGAGTAGCGACATCCGGTTAAACTCAAGGTATGTGATTTGAAAATTATAGCTTGCTGGAAAATTTCAGCAAATGCACTTGTGAAATTTCCCAATGACAAGGTAAGTGCGTGTGTGCTTCAAGCGCTAGAGTAAGAGCGTATGAATATCCGCTCCTATGATGGAACGAGTTATCGGCCTTAATGAAGCCGTTATTTGTGTATGAACATAAGAGTTGGGATGGTGAAGTAAGTATGATTATGTGAATGTGCATTAGTGAAATGATGCATTTGGTTATGTGAATGTATTGCTTTAATTAAAGCTGATTATATTCCTTGAGACTTACTAAGCATAAAATGCTTACCCGTTGCTTTGGCTCTCGTGTTATAGATTTCGCCGATAGCAATCGGATTCGGGATCAATAAAGTCAAGTCATCCACACTATCAACGCCTCTATTTTGGTATAAATTTTGGTTGAACTTTGAAATGGCATGTATAGGACTACCCTTGTTGGTTTAAAAATGTGGTGATGTATATGTATACGACCATGCGAAAATGGCTCGTAAAAGGAAGCATGAACTTAGACTATTTGTGGTCTGTATGTATATATATGGTGTCATGATGTGATTATGGATTGTAAATGGGAGTGTTGGTCACATGATCAGCCATTGGTATGGTTAAAATGATCATATATGAACCTATGTATGGCAAGACTAGTTGGTTGATGGAGACTACAAAAATAGGTAAGACCTACTTTAAAAACAGATGCTGCCAGCTGCAGTGACGTGAATGTGAAAAATCACCAAAATTTGTAGGAATGGTATTAAATAGTGAATAAGCTATGTAAATGAACCTTGATGAGTCTATTTTCATATGGAAGAAACGAAATGGTCATAGGAGTTACATGTTAGGAGATATCAAAGCTATTGTGAGACAGGGCCAGAACGGTTTCTGGGTCCCCTATCTCAACTTTAAAAATTTACTATAAATTATCCAGAAAGAATTAGGAGTCATGCATTATATGTGCAGATTCCATTTTGAGTATAGTTTCATTAGAAACAAACGGTACCAGTATTAAAGCCCTGTACAGAGAGATATTAAAGTTATACCGCGCGAAGGTCAGAGCAGTCGATCCCTGTAACATGGGTGACTTTAACTAATAAACTGTACCAATTGGCCCGGCCAAAAATTCTAGAAATAAATCCATGGATGCATATATGAGTCTAAATTCAGGGAAAATTTACGAAACCAGTTTCCGAGTTTTGAAACTCGAGATATGATTTTTAAGGCGACAGTGATGCAGTCTTCCAGCCTGACTGGAAATGTCAAATTGGTGGGCAAAACATGTGAACTTGGCTTGTTAACCCCTCGTGTCCGACACGGCGATGGTCTCGTGTTCGGGTGTTACAATTTTATTGGTATCGAGCCACGGTTTAGTCGATTCTAGGACTACCGTGATGTGTTTTGGGTCTAGCTATACATGCCATTAAATGATGAATCGATAGTGTGGTGATTTCGACAATTTGACTTTGTGTTTGGTTATAGCAATGGATCCCGATCCCAACCGAAAGCGATAGCTGATGATGTGGAGAGTGTGGCGCTGCTCCCGCAAAGGGACAGCGCCAGCGGACTCTCAACCTATGGCCAGCAATCCGAATGATGAGGCTAGGCAAGCCTTTTATAGTGTGATGAACGAATGGTTTAATCAATACATTCGAACTAACACTACTGTTCCACAACCTCCATTCCCGACAAATGCAACCCCGCACCTACAATACCTCCGGTGGATGACCAAATGAGGTCAAGTAAGCCCCCATCGATAGGATTCGAAAACATGGGGCCACTGAATTTAAGGCTACGGATGATGATGATGCCGAAGCGAGCTGAATTTTGGTTGGATAACACTATCCGGTGCTCGATGAGCTATCCTGCATACACCGATGAGTGCTTAAAGTGTACCATCTCCTTGCTACGCGAGTCCGCCTACTATTGGTGGAGTACTCGACTTGTGGTGCCTAGAGAGCAAGTGACTTGGGAATTCTTTCAAACCGAGTTCGAAAAAAGTATATTAGTCGAGATTCATCGACCAAAAGCGAAGGAATTCCTTGATCTTAAGCAAGGTTCGATGTCGCCATCGACACTGAACGAAAATTTGTGAGGCTTAGCAGACGCACGAGAATGCATTTCATCAAAGCCATTATGTGTAAACGCCGAGGATGGGCTGAATGATGATATAAGGATGTTCGTTGGCATTCTCGAGATACGAGAGTTTGTAGTACTTGTTGAGCGAGCTTGTAAAAAGAAGAGCTTAGAAAGGAGAAACAAAAAGCTGATGTGGGAACCGGAGAATTCGAAGAGGTCCTCGGGAAAGTCTCTTCAACAAGCATCAAAGAGATTTCGAGATGATGCGAGCCGGTCTAGAGGCGTTTGGGCTTTTCTAGACGAGGACGCGATCGACCTGTGACCACACGAGTCACTTCGATCGCCGATGGTGGAAATGATCGCCGAGAGAGGCGGAGTGTCCACATTGTGGAAAATGGCATTCGGCGAGCTGTTGGTTTCGTGATCGCCTCGCTATAAGTGTGGGTCGGCCGACCACTTTATGAAGGATTGCCCGAGGATGCATGAGCAGAATGTAAGTCGAGTGGAAACCGGGTGCTACCATCGCCGAGGTAGGCCACCTAGAAACATGGGCAATGTCGATGGCGGTCGAGAGGATCTAGAGATGCTACCATCGATCGAGGCTCGTGCTCTGCGAGGACCTATGCCATACGCCGCACGCGAGGATCTTGCCTCTCCGGATGTCATTACCGTACTTTCACTCTTTTCAATACAAATGTGATTGTTTTGATTGACCCGGTTCTACTCATTCATATATATGTGAAACCTTAGCATCCAGTAAGACTTTGCCTATTGAGTCTACTGAGTTTGTAATTCGGGTATCAAACCCCTTGGGTCATTACGTGCTTGTCAACAAAGTGTGCAAGAAAAGTCCCCTAGTGTTTCGAGGTTCTTGTTTTCCGGCGGACTTGATGCTTTTTTCGTTCGATAAATTCGACGTTATTCTTGGTTTGGATTGGTTGACCATGCATGATGCAGTTGTAAAATGCAAGAGCAAGACTATCGATTTGAGGAGCGCGAATAACAAGATAATTCGGGTTGAGTCTACGGACTTAAAGGGGTTGCCATTTGTAATATCGCGATGTTGGCCCGAAATATGTAAGAAAAGGGTGCGGCGTACCTTGCGACGTGCTCAATGACAAGGAATCGAAAAGAAACCCGAATCTGCGTGCGTGGTTTGTGAATACCGGATGTTTTCCGAAGAATTCTTTGGGTTTACCACTGCTCGAGAAATAGAATTTGGCATCGAATTGGTACCGGTACCACTCAATTTCGATAACTCCGTATCGTATGGCACCAACGGAATTAAAGGAGTTGAAAGCTCGGTTGCAAGAATTGGTGGATAGAGGTTTTGCTCGCCGAGTTTCTCGCCTTGGGGTGCGCCGGTGTTGTTCGTGAAAAGAAGGATGGAACCATGCGGTGTAGATCGACTATCGTCGACTTAATAAAGCGACGATAAAGAACAAATATCCGTTACCACGTATCGATGACTGTTCGATCAAGCGAAGGAGCCTCGGTGTTCTCAAAATAGATTTGAGATCGGGCTATTATCAATTGCGAATCCGAGATTGGACGTACCCAAGACCGCCTTGAGCGAGATATGGTCACTATGAGTTCCTAGTGATGCCGTTTGGGCTCACTAATGCCCTGCGGTATTTATGGATTTAATGAATCGGATCTTCGCACCATATTTGGATCGATTAGTAGTCGTGTTCATTGATGACATCTTGGTCTATTCAAGAAATGAGACCGAACATCTTTGAACACTGCGGTTAGTGCCGCAAATCTTACGGATAAGCAATTATATGCTAAGTTCAGCAAGTGTGAGTTACGTTAAGAGAGGTTAGCTTCTTGGGTCATGTGGTATCGCATCGGTATTCGAGTCGACCGAATAAAATTTCAGCCATACTTAATTGGAAGCCTCAGAAATATTACTCGAGGTTCGAGCTTTTGGGGCTTGCCGGTTATTAAGCGAATGTAAAGGTTTCTCAACGATAGCCACGCCGATGACAAAGCTACTCCAAAAGGATGTTAAGTTCGAATGGACGGAGAAATGCCAAAAAGTTTCGATCAATCGAAAACTTATTTGGTGAAGCCCCAATTCTAGTGCAACCCGAGTCCCAAAGAGTTTTTCATCTATAGCGACGCCTCCCTACTTGGATTAGGTTGTGTATTGATGCAAGAAGGTCGAGTTGTGGCCTATCGTCGAGGCAATTAAAGCCACACGAGAAAAATTATCCGACCCATGATCTTGAATTGGCCGCCATCGTATTCGCCTTAAAGATTTGGCGACATTACTTATTTGGTGAAAGGTGCCATGTGTACTCGGATCACAAAAGTCTCAAATATTTCATGACCCAAAGAGAGTTAAATCTGCGACAAAGACGTTGGCTCGAGCTGTTAAAGGATTATGAGCTGGTCATTAACTATCACCCGAAAGGCGAATGTGGTTGCGGATGCCTTGAGTCGTAAATCATTATTCGCTTCTGACGATGAACATGCACTTGTCTATTCGATCCGATAGTGTGTTAGTAGCTGAATTGAAAGCCAAACCACTATTGATACATCAAATTCGAGAAGCTCAAAAGTCGACGACGAGTTGGCGCAAAACGAAATTGAGTGTGTTCGAACAAGGACTCGAATTTCAAATCGACGATGACGATTGTTTGAGGTTCAAAAGTCGTCTGTGTGTTCCAAAGAATTCGGAACTCATTTCGATAATTCTGAATGAAGCCCATTGTAGCCGAATGGCAATCCACCCGGGGAGTACGAAGATGTACAATGATTTCAAAACGTCGGTTTTGGTGGCATGGTATGAAGCGAGACATCTCCGACCTTGTTTCGAGATGTTTAATGTGTCAACAAGTGAAAGCGGAACATCAGGTGCCTTCAGGATTACTTCAGCCAATCACGATGCCCGAGTGGAAATGGGATCGAGTCACAATGGACTTTGTATCCGGACTGCCATTGTCAGCAAGTAAGAAGGATGCGGTTTGGGTCGTGGTAGATAGATTGACTAAGTCGGCCCACTTTGTCCCCGTACGTACGGATTTTTCAATGGACAAATTAGCCGAGTTATGCGTTTCTCGATTGTGAGATTACACGGGTGCCTATTTCCATCGTGTCGGATAGAGATCCGAGATTTACCTCACGATTTTGGAAAAAGTTGCAAGAAGCTTTGGGTACCAAGTTGCATTTCAGCACCGCCTTTCACCCCCAAACCAATGGTCAATCTGAGCGGATAATTCAGATACTTGAGGATATGTTAAGATGTTGCGTCCTCGAGTTTAGTGGTTCATGGGAACGGTATTGCCGTTGATTGAATTTGCTTACAACAATAGCTTTCAATCAAGTATTAAGATGGCACCCTACGAGGCCTTGTACGGTCGTAAATGCCGTACACCATTGTTTTGGACTGAGCTCGGTGAAAGCAAGATTTTCGGTGGATTTGATTAGAGATGCTAAGCGTAAAGTGAAAGTAATCCGTGAAAGTCCGAAGATAGCCTCCGATCGTCGAAGTAAATGCAGCGGATCTCAAGCGTAAGGATATCGAGTATCGTGGGTGATAAAGTGTTTCTCAAGGTATCGCCTTGGAAAAAGATACTCGATTCTACCGTAAGGGCAAGTGAGCCCAAGGTTCATTGGGCCATATGAGATATCCGGCGAGTCGGTCCAAGTGGCATATCGTTTGATTTTGCCACCGAACTCAAAAGGTTCACGATGTCTTTCACGTTTCGATACTTGACGCTATAGATCCGATCCATCGCACGTGATTAGTCCATCGAAATTTAAATTCAAGCTAATATGAGTTATGAGGAAGAACCGATTCGTATCCTATCACGAGAAGTGAAAGAGTTGCGAAACAAGCGGGTTCATTGGTGAAAGTGTTATGGCTCAAGCACGGGATAGAAGAAGCTACTTGGGAGACCGAGAACTCTATGAAAGAGCGATATCCAAACCTATTTACGGTAAGATTTTCGGGACGAAAATTTCTTAAGTGGGGAGAGTTGTGACAGCCCAAAATTGACCCTAGTCGGGATGTGGTTTCGGGACCACAAAACCGAGGCATAAAAATAATTTAAAATTTATTTTGATGCCTATGATATGTGTTAATTTGTGTGTGACATTTTGATGTTTCGATTTAGTGTTATAAATGCGAATTTCACTAGAAAGGACCTAGTGGTGAACTTTGAAAGTATGATGGGGAAATGTGTGATGACTAGTTGCTCATGCATGCAAAAATAAGGGATTTGCATGTCAAATTTCCCCCCCAACATGAAGTGGCCGGCCATGGCAAGAGAGGATGGGCAAAACATGTCATGAAACATGTTTTGTTGGTGCATTAGGGAGAAATAATAAACAAAGGTGTATGGGTAAGAAAAGAATGAAAAAAAATGTGTGTGAGTGTGGTATTCCCCCCATTGCCGTGAGTTGTAGAGAAAGAAAGAAAAATTTTGTTCATCCTTTCTTTGAGCCAAAACTAAGGAAGAAGGAGGATTTTGCTTCATGCTTGGTTTGGAAGAGATCTAGAAGGAGATTTGGCTAAGTTTGCATCAAGATTAAGGTATGTATGAGGTTGTGTTAGGAGTTTCATGCATGTTTTGGTTGCTAACTTGATGTGCATGTTATCCATGGCTCAAATCTTTGTTATGCCATGGAAATGGTATTTGGCCAAAGTTGTTATGGTGATAAAGCCATTGCATGCTAAGTGTGAAGCTTGATGATGATGCATGCAATGATGGATTGTCTACTTTTGAGTAAGATTTTGAGTTTTCTTTTGTTTAATCATGATTGAAGTTGAAAAGGGCATTCGCCATGATGCATTCATGAGCATGGTTCATGCTTCTTGCATGTTAGTTAAAATTTGTGTTTTGGATGGCTATGGACACCTTGAAATTCGCCATGCTCATATATGTATATATATGTTTGCACATGATGTTTTGGTTATGAACTAAGTGATGAATATGGTTGTTTAAAGAAGAAGATGTTGAAGAATGATTGTGAAATTGCAAGCACATTCGCCTAGCACACATATGAGTGCTTGATGCTATATTATAAGTTTTGAGCTACAATATGCAAAGCATTAACTAGTAAAATGCATGCTGTTTTTGTGAGGTATTAAGTGCATAATTGGCCTCAACATGTACATGAATATTCGGCCTTGGGTAGCCTATTGAAGGCCTTAGCTTTTCCTTGATGCTCGAATAAATTGTATTGAATTGCTTGATGTAGTATAAAATGTGCATGACCATTGTGTATTCAAGCTAAAGAGTGGCCAAATGACCATTTAAACTCCTTGTCATATTCGCCATAAGCTAGCACAATGAGGTTTTAATAAATTGAATTTGTTTGAATTAGCTCAAGAGCTAAGAGGGCCACAATTGGACAAGGGAAGGAAAAGTGATCGAATAGCCGTAAAAGCCGTTCGACAACATCCGAGGTAAGTCCTCAAGAAGTGACATTAATTGAATTATGTGGAATGAAATATGGATGTATTGATTATTGATTTATGTGTATGAGTATTCGAATGATACCGGGCTAAGTCCCAAGGCGATTATGCTAATGATTATAATTGTGTTTGAGCCTTAGTAACGAAAATGAAATATGTTTGTCCAATGATTATTAATGTATGTGTGCATGAGAAATTGAATGATATCCGGGCTAAGCCCCAAAGACAACTATGCTGGAAATTATAACCGGGTTAAGACCCGAAGGCAATGGTGCTAGTGGCTATATCCGGGCTAAGACCCAAGGCATTCGTATGAAGTCATTCTATCCGGGCTAAGACCAAGGCATTTGTGCAATCGTGATATCCGGGTTAAGTCCCGTAGGCCTTGGTGCGGGTTACCATAACCGGGCTATGTCCCGAAGGCGATTGAACGAGTAGCGACATCCGGTTAAACTCCGAAGGTATGTGATTTGAAAATTATAAGCTTGCTGGAAAATTTCAGCAAATGCACTTGTGAAATTTCCCAATGACAAGGTAAGTGCGGTGTGTGCCACAAGCGCTAGGAGTAAGAGCGTATGAATATCCGCTCCTATGATGGAACGAGTTATCGGCCTTAATGAAGCCGTTATTTGTGTATGAACATAAGAGTTGGGATGGTGAAGTAAGTATGATTATGTGAATGTGCATTAATGAAATGATGCATTTGGTTATGTGAATGTATTGCTTTAATTAAAGCTGATTATATTCCTTGAGACTTACTAAGCATAAAAATGCTTACCCCGTTGCTTTGGCTCTCTGTGTTATAGATTTCGCTCGATAGCAATCGGATTCGGGATCAATAAAGTCGAAGTCATCCACACTATCAACGCCTCTATTTTGGTATAAATTTTGGTTGAACTTTGAAATGGCATGTATAGGACTACCCCTTGTTGGTTTAAAAATGTGGTGATGTATATGTATACGGCCATGCGAAAATGGCTCGTAAAAGGAAGCATGAACTTAGACTATTTGTGGTCTGTATGTATATATATGGTGTCATGATGTGATTATGGATTGTAAATGGGAGTGTTGGTCACATGATCAGCCATTGGTATGGTTAAAATGATCATATATGAACCTATGTATGGCAAGACTAGTTGGTTGATGGAGACTACAAAAATAGGTAAGACCTACTTTAAAAACAGATGCTGCCAGCTGCAGTGACGTGAATGTGAAAAATCACCAAAATTTGTAGGAATGGTATTAAATAGTGAATAAGCTATGTAAATGAACCTTGATGAGTCTATTTTCATATGGAAGAAACGAAATGGTCATAGGAGTTACATGTTAGGAGATATCAAAGCTATTGTGAGACAGGGCCAGAACGGTTTCTGGGTCCCCTATCTCAACTTTAAAAATTTACTATAAATTATCCAGAAAGAATTAGGAGTCATGCCTTATATGTACAGATTCCATTTTGAGTCTAGTTTAATTAGAAACAAACGTTACCAGTATTAAAGCCCTGTACAGAGAGATATTAAAGTTATACCGCGCGAAGGTCAGAGCAGTCGATCCCTGTAACATGGGTGACTTTAACTAATAAACTGTACCAATTGGCCCGACCAAAAATTCTAGAAATAAATCCATGGATGGATATATGAGTCTAAATTCAGGGAAAATTTACGAAACCAGTTTCCGAGTTTTGAAACTCGAGATATGATTTTTAAGGCGACGGTGACGCAGTCTTCCAGCCTGACTGGAAATGTCAAATTGGTGGGCAAAACATGTGAACTTGGCTTGTTAACCCCTCGTGTCCGACACCGGCGATGGTCTCGGGTTCGGGGTGTTACAAAAACACTAGCACATGCATGCATGTGTAATTAGATTACAACCCAAATGATCAAATATGAGCCATATCACATAGCCATTACAAAATGAATCATCATTATCATAGGCCTTCACAATTTGGCCAAATATCATGACACATATCACAAAATGACCAAGTTTCCTATACATGTCATACTCAAAATAGTAATTTCACTATACCCAATAGTCTTTTGATAGTGTGATCGAATACTCCGATAGCTTTCAATCCCTGTGTGACAGCCCAAAATTGACCCTAGTCGGAATGTGGTTTCGGGACCACAAAACCGAGGCATAAAAATAATTAAAAATTTATTTTGATGCCTATAATATGTGTGTGCTCATGTATGACATTTTATGATGATTAATTTAGTGTTATAAAGGTGAATTCCACTAGAAAGGACTTAGTAGTGAACTTTGAAAGTACGATAGGGAAATGTGTGATGACTAATTAAAGCATGCATGCAAAATAATGGACTTGCATGTCAAATTCCCCTTTTTACAAGTGATGGCCGGCCATGACAAAGAGATATGGGCTAAACATGTCATGACACATGTTTTGTTGGCCATTAGGGAGAAATAATAAACAAATAAGCATGGGTAAGAAAAGAATGAAAAAAAAATGTGTGTGAGAGTAGCATCCCCCATTGCAGTGCAACCAAGAAGAAAAAAACAAAAAATTGTTCATCCTTGTTCTCTCCTTTTGGCCAAAAATACTAAGAGGAAGAAGGATTTTGCTTCATTTCCTTTATTTAGAAGAGATCTAGAAGGTGATTTGGCTAAATTTGCATCAAGAGTAAGGTATGTATGAGGTTGTGTTGGGAGTTTCATGCATGTTTTGGTTGCTAATTTGATGTGCATGTTAGCCATGGCTCAAATCTTTGTTATGCCATGGAAATGGCATTTGGCCAAAGTTGTTATGGTGATAAAGCCATTGCATGCTAAGTGTGAAACTTGATGATGATGCATGCAATGATGGATTGTCTACCTATGAGTAAGATTTTGAGCTTTCTTTTGTTTTATCATGATTGAAGTTGAAAAGAAGCATGATTGTCATATTCGCCATGATGCATTCTTGAGCATGATTCATGCTTCTTGCATGTTAGTTAAAATTTGTGTTTTGGATGGCTATGGACACCTTGAAATTGGCCATGCTCATATATGCATATATATGATTGCACATTATGTTTTGGTTATGAACTAAGTGATGAATATATTGGTTTAAAGAAGAAGACGTGGAAGAATGCTTGTGAAATTGCAAGCACAATTCGGCCTAGCACACATGTAGGTGCTTGATGCTATATTATAAGTTTTGGGCCACAATGTGCAAAGCATTAATTAGTAAATTGCATGCTGTTTTTGTGAGGTATTAAGTGCAAAATTGACCTCAACATGTACATGAATATTCGGCCTTGGGTAGCCTATTGAAGGCCTTAGCATTTCCTTGATGCTCGAATAAATTGTATTGAATTGCTTGATGTAGTATAAAATGTGCATGACCATTGTGTATTCAAGCTAAAGGGTGGCCATATGACCATTTAAACTCCTCGTCATATTCGCCAAAAGCTAGCACAATGAGGTTTTAATAAATTGAATTTGTTTGAATTAGCTCAAGAGCTTAGAGGGCCACAATTGGACAAGGGAAGGAGAAAGTGATCGAATAGCGAAAAAGCCGTTCGACAACATCCGAGGTAAGTCCTCAAGAAGTGACCCTACTTGAATTGTGTGAAATAAAGTATGGATGTGTATTGATTATTGATTGTGTATGCATGAGTATTTGAATTCTACCGGGCTAAGTCCAAGGCGAATATGCTTGTGACTATAATTGCGTTTGAGCCTTAGTAACGAAAATGAATTATGTATGTCCAATGATAATTGATGTATGTGTTCATGGAAATTGAATGATATCCGGCTAAATCCAAGACAATTATGCTGGAAATTATATCCGGGTTAAGACCAAGGCAATTGCGCTTAGTGGCTACATCCGGCTAAGACCAAGGCATTCGTATGCGAGACATTCTATCCGGGCTAAGACCAAGGCATTTGTGCACGTGATTATATCCGGTTATATTCGAAGAATCTTGGGCTGGAGGTGAGTGTTGGTTGCTGTAATGAATTCAATTAGTACACTCGAAAAGCCCAAAGGATAAGGTACGTTATATGTGCATCGGAAAGTCGACATGTTTGAGCAACATTCGCTCAATCGACTAATGAATTTCAGTTATTGAATTGATTGATACTTTGTGAAATTATATAATGATGAAGTGTGAAGTAAGAATGTGTATAAATGAAATGATGCATTTGGCTATGTGAATGTATTGCTGTAATTAGAGTTGATTATATTCCTTGAGACTTACTAAGCATAAAAATGCTTACCCGTTGCTTTGGCTCTCGTTTTCTAGATTTCGCTCGAGGCAATCGGATTTGGGATCGTTGAAGTCAAGTCATTCACACTATCAAGCCTCCATTTTGGTATAAATTTTGATTGAACTTGAGATGGCATGTATAGGACTACCTCTTGTTTGTTAAATATGTTGTAATGTAAGTATATACGGCCATGCGAAAATGGCTCGAAAAGGAAGCATGAACTTAGACTAATTATGGGTTGTATGTATATATTTGGTGTCATGATGTGGCTATGGCTTGGAAATGGGAATGTTGGTCATATGATCAGCCATTGGCATGGTTAAAATGATCATATATGAACCTATGTATGGCAAGACTAGTTGATTCATGGAGACTACCAAATAGGTAAGTCCTACCTTAAAACAGATGCTGCCAGCTGCAGTGGCATGAATGTGAAAATCACCAAAATTCATAGGAATGGAATTAAATAGTGAGTAAGCTATGTAAATGAACCTTGATGAGTCTATTTTCATATGGAAGAAACGAAATGGTCATAGGAGTTACAGGTTAAGAGATATTAAAGCTATTGTGAGACAGGGCCAGAATGGTTTCTGGGTTCCCTGTCGCAACTTTAAAAATTCACTATAAATTATCCAAAAAGAATTAGGAGACATACCTTATATGTACAGATTCCATTTTGAGTCTAGTTTCATTAGAAATAAACGACACCAGCATTAAAGCCCTGTACAGAGAGATATTCAAGTTATACCGCGAGAAGGTCAGAGCAGTCGATCCCTGTAACATGGGTAACTTTAACTAATAAACTGTACCAATTGGCCCGACCAAAAATCCTAGAAATAAATACATGGATGGATATATGAGTCTAAATTCAGGGAAAATTTACGAAACCAGTTTCCGAGTTTTGAAACTCGAGATATGATTTTTAAGGCGACAGTGATGCAGTTTTCCAGCCTGACTGGAAATGTCAAATTGGTGGGCAAAACACGTGAACTTGGCTTGTTAACCCTCGGGTCCGACACCGGCGATGGTCTCGGGTTTGGGGTGTTACATATTTATTGGTATCAGAGCCACGGTTTAGTCGATTCTAGGACTACCGTGATGTGTTTGGGGTCTAGCTATACATGCCATTAAATGATGAATCGATAGTGTGATGATTTCTGACAATTTGACTTTATGTTTGTTTATAGCAATGGATCCCGATCCCAACCGAAAGCGATAGCTGATGATGTGGAGAGTGTGGCGCTTGCTCGCGCAAGGGACAGCGCCGGCGGACTCTCAACCTATGGCCAGCAATCCTAATGACGAGGCTAGGCAAGCCTTTTATAGTGTGATGAACGAATGGTTTAATCAATACATTCGAACCAACACGGCTGTTCCACAACCTCCATTCCCGACAAATGTAACCCCCAAGACCTACAATACCTCCGGTGGTGACCAAATAAGGTCAAGTAAGCCCCCAGTCGATAGGATTCGAAAACATGGGGCCACTGAATTTAAGGCTACGGATGATGATGATGCCGAGCGAGCTGAATTATGGTTAGATAACACTATCCGGGTGCTTGATGAGCTATCCTGTACACCCGATGAGTGCTTAAAGTGTACCATCTCCTTGCTACTCGAGTCCGCCTACTATTGGTGGAGTACTCGACTTCGTGGTGCCTAGAGAGCAAGTGACTTGGGAATTCTTTCAAACCGAAGTTCAAAAAAGTATACCAATCGAGATTCATCGACCAAAAGCGGAGGGAATTTCTTGATCTTAAGCAAGGTTCTATGTCCGTTATCGACTACGAACGAAAGTTTGTGAGGCTTAGCCAGACGCTGAGAATGCATTTCGTCCAAGCTATTATATGTAAACGCCGAGGATGGGCTGAATGATGATATAAGGATGTTTGTTGGCATTCTCGAGATACGAGAGTTCGTAGTACTTGTTGAGCGAGCTTGTAAAGTCAAGAGCTTAGAAAGGAGAAACAAAAGCTGATGTGGGGATTGGAGAATTCGAAGAGGTCCTCGGAAAGTCTCTTCAACAAGCATCGAAGAGATTTCGAGATGATGCGAGCCGGTCTAGAGCGTTTGGGCTTTTCTAGACGAGGACGCGATCGACCCTCGTGACCACACGAGTCACTTGATCGCCGATGGTGGAAATGATCGCCGAGAGAGGCGGAGTGTCCACATTGTGGCAAATGGCATTCGGGAGCTGTTGGTTTCGTGATCGCTCTGCTATAAGTGTGGATCGGCCGACCACTTTATGAAGGATTGCCCGAGGATGCATGAGCAGAATGTAAGTCGAGTGCAAACCCGGTGCTACCTTCGCCGAGGTAGGCCACCTAGAAATATGGGCAATGTCAGTGGCGGTCAGAGAGGATCTAGAGATGCTACCATCAGATCTGAGGCTCGTGCTCCTGCTAGGACTTATGCCATACGCGCACGCGAGGATGCTGCCTCTCCAGATGTTATTACCGGTACTTTCACTCTTTTCAATACAAATGTGATTGCTTTGATTGACCCTGGTTCTACTCATTCATATATATGTGAAACCTTAGCATCCAGTAAGACTTTGCCTATTGAGTCTACTGAGTTTGTAATTCGGGTGTCAAACCCCTTGGGTCATTACGTGCTTGTTAACAAAGTGTGCAAGAAAAGTCCCCTAGTGTTCCGAGGTTCTTGTTTTCCGGCAGACTTAATGCTTTTGCCGTTCGATGAGTTCGATGTTATTCTTGGTTTGGATTGGTTGACCACGCACGATGCGGTTGTAAATTGTAGGAGCAAGACTATCGATTTGAGGTGCGCGAATAATGAAATAGTTCGGGTTGAGTCCACGGACTTAAAGGGGTTGCCACCGTAATATCGTGATGTTGGCCCGTAAATATGTAAGAAAAGGGTGCGGCGTACCTTGCGTCGTGCTTTCGATGACAAGGAATCGTAAAAGAAACCCGAATCTGTGCCCGTGGTTTGTGAATACCCGGATGTTTTCCCCGAGGAATTGCCGGGTTTACCACCTATTCGGGAAATAGAATTTGGCATCGAATTGGTACCTGGTACCACTCCAATTTCGATAGCTCCGTATCGTATGGCACCAACGGAATTAAAGGAGTTGAAAGCTCAGTTGCAAGAATTGGTGGATAGAGGTTTTGCTCGCCCGAGTTTTTCGCCTTGGGGTGCGCCGGTGTTGTTCGTGAAGAAGAAGGATGGAACCATGCGACTGTGCATCGACTATCGTCAGCTTAACAAAGCGACGATAAAGAACAAATATCCGTTGCCACGTATCGATGACTTGTTCGATCAACTGAAGGAGCCTCGGTGTTCTCGAAAATAGATTTGAGATCGGGCTACTATCAATTGCGAATCCGAGATTCGGACGTGCCCAAGGCGCCTTGAGCGAGATATAGTCACTATGAGTTCCTAGTGATGCCGTTTGGGCTCACTAATGCCCTACGGTATTTATGGATTTAATGAATCGAATCTTTAGACCATATTTGGATCGATTAGTAGTCGTGTTCATTGATGACATCTTGGTCTATTCAAGAAATGAGACCGAACATCTTGAACACTGCGGTTAGTGCTGCAAATTTTACAGACAAGCAATTATATGCTAAGTTAAGCAAGTGTGAGTTCGGTTAAGAGAGGTTAGCTTCTTGGGTCATGTGGTATCAGATCGGGTATTCGAGTCGACCGAATAAAATTTCAGCCATACTAAATTGGAAGCCTCCAGAAATATTATGAGGTTCAAGCTTTTTGGGGCTTGCCGGTTATTACCGACGATTTGTAAAGGCTTCTCAACGATAGCTACGCCGATGACGGTTACTCCAAAAGGACGTTAAGTTCGAATGGACGGAGAAATGCCAAAAAGTTTCGATCAATGAAAACTTATTTGATGAAGCCCCAATTCTAGTGCAACCCGAGTCCGCAAAGAGTTTGTCATCTATAGCGACGCCTCTCTACTTGGGTTAGGTTGCGTATTAATGCAAGAAGGTCGAGTTGTGGCCTATCGCGTCGAGGCAATTAAAGCCACATGAGAAAAATTATCCGACTCATGATCTCGAATTGGCCGCCATCGTATTCGCCTTAAAGATTTGGCGACATTACTTATTTGGTGAAAGGTGCCATGTATACTCGGATCACAAAAGTCTCAAGTATTTGATGACCCAAAGAGACTTAAATCTGCGACAAAGACGTTGGCTCGAATTGTTAAAGGATTATGAGCTGATCATTGACTATCACCCGGAAAGGCGAATGTGGTTGCGGATGCCTTGAGTCGTAAATCGTTATTCACTTTCTGACGATGAATGTGCACTTGTCTATCCGATCCGACGGTGTGTTAGTGGCTGAATTGAAAGCCAAACCATTATTGACACACCAAATTCGAGAAGCTCGGAAAGTCGATGACGAGTTGGTTGCAAAGCGGGCTGCGTGTGTTCAACAAGGACTCGGAGTTTCAAATCGACGATGACGATTGTTTGAGGTTCAAAAGTCGTCTGTGTGTCCCAAAGAATTGAACTCATTTCGATAATTCTGAATGAAGCCCATTGTAGCCGAATGGCAATCCACCGGGAGTACGAAGATGTACAATGATTTGAAACGTCGATTTTGGTGGCATGGTATGAAGCGAGACATCTCGACTTTGTTTCGAGATGTTTAATATGTCAACAAGTGAAAGCGGAACATCGGTGCCTTGAGGATTACTTGACCAATCACGATACCCAAGTGGAAATGGGATCGAGTCACAATGGACTTTGTATCCGGACCGCCATTGTCGTGAGTAAGAAGGATGCGGTTTGGGTCGTGGTAGATCGATTGACTAAGTCGGCCCACTTTGTCCCCGTACGTACGGATTTTTCAATGGACAAATTAGCGGAATTGTACGTTTCTCGATTGTGAAATTACACGGGGTGCCTATTTCTATCGTGTCGGATAGAGATCCGAGATTTACCTCGCGATTTTGGAAAAAGTTGCAAGAAGCTTTGGGTACCAAGTTGCATTTCAGCACCGCCTTTCACCCCCAAACCGATGGTCAATCCGGCGGATAATTCAGATACTTGAGGATATGTTAAGATGTTGTGTCCTCGAGTTTAGTGGTTCATGGGAGCGGTATTTACCGTTAATTGAATTCGCTTACAACAACGACTTTCAATCAAGTATTAAGATGGCACCCTACGAGGCCTTATACGATCGTAAATGCCGTGACGCCATTGTTTTGGACCGAGCTCGGTGAAAGCAAGATTTTCGGGTGGATTTGATTAGGGATGCTGAGCAGAAAGTGAAAGTAATCCGTGAAAGTCGAAGATAGCCTCCGATCGTCGAAGTAAGTCGCGCGGATCTGAAGCGTAAGGATGTCGAGTATCGTGGGTGATAAAGTGTTTCTCAAGGTATCGCCTTGGAAAAAGATACTCGTGTTCTACCGTAAGGGCAAGTTGAGCCCGAGGTTCATTGGACCATATGAGATATCGAGCGAGTCGGTCGGTGGCATATCGCTTGATTTTGCCCCCGAACTCAAAAGGTTCACGATGTCTTCCATGTTTCGATGCTTCGACGCTATAGATCCGATCCATCGCACGTGATTAGTCCATCAGAAATTGAAATTCAAGCCAATATGAGTTATGAGGAAGAACCGATTCGTATCCTATCACGGGAAGTGAAAGAGTTGCGAAACAAGCGGGTTCCGCTAGTGAAGGTGTTATGGCTCAAGCACGGGATAGAAGAAGCTACTTGGGAGACCGAGAACTCTATGAAAGAGCGATATCCAAACCTATTTACCGGTAAGATTTTTGGGGACGAAAATTTCTTAAGTGGGGGAGAGTTGTGACAGCCCAAAATTGACCCTAGTCGGAATGTGGTTTCGGGACCACAAAACCGAGGCATAAAAATAATTAAAAATTTATTTTGATGCCTATAATATGTGTGCTCATGTATGACATTTTATGATGATTGATTTAGTGTTATAAAGGTGAATTCCACTAGAAAGGACTTAGTAGTGAACTTTGAAAGTACGATAGGAAATGTGTGATGACTAATTAAAGCATGCATGCAAAATAATGGACTTGCATGTCAAATTCCCTTTTACAAGTGATGGCGGCCATGACAAAGAGATATGGGCTAAACATGTCATGAAACATGTTTTGTTGGGCATTAGGGAGAAATAATAAACAAATAAGCATGGGTAAGAAAAGAATGAAAAAAAAATGTGTGTGAGAGAGTAGCATCCCCCCCCCCATTGCCGTGCAACCAAGAAGAAAAAAACAAAAAAATTTGTTCATCCTTGTTCTCTCCTTTTTGGCCAAAAATACTAAGAGGAAGAAGGGATTTTTGCTTCATTTCCTTTATTTAGAAGAGATCTAGAAGGTGATTTGGCTAAATTTGCATCAAGAGTAAGGTATGTATGAGGTTGTGTTGGGAGTTTCATGCATGTTTTGGTTGCTAATTTGATGTGCATGTTAGCCATGGCTCAAATCTTTGTTATGCCATGGAAATGGCATTTGGCCAAAGTTGTTATGGTGATAAAGCCATTGCATGCTAAGTGTGAAACTTGATGATGATGCATGCAATGATGGATTGTCTACCTATGAGTAAGATTTTGAGCTTTCTTTTTGTTTTATCATGATTGAAGTTGAAAAGAAGCATGATTGTCATATTCGGCCATGATGCATTCTTGAGCATGATTCATGCTTCTTGCATGTTAGTTAAAATTTGTGTTTTGGATGGCTATGGACACCTTGAAATTGCCATGCTCATATATGCATATATATGATTGCACATTATGTTTTGGTTATGAACTAAGTGATGAATATATTGGTTTAAAGAAGAAGATGTGGAAGAATGCTTGTGAAATTGCAAGCACAATTGCCTAGCACACATGTAGGTGCTTGATGCTATATTATAAGTTTTGGGCCACAATGTGCAAAGCATTAATTAGTAAATTGCATGCTGTTTTTGTGAGGTATTAAGTGCAAAATTGACCTCAACATGTACATGAATATTCGCCTTGGGTAGCCTATTGAAGGCCTTAGCATTTCCTTGATGCTCGAATAAATTGTATTGAATTGCTTGATGTAGTATAAAATGTGCATGACCATTGTGTATTCAAGCTAAAGGGTGGCCATATGACCATTTAAACTCCTTGTCATATTCGCCAAAAGCTAGCACAATGAGGTTTTAATAAATTGAATTTGTTTGAATTAGCTCAAGAGCTTAGAGGGCCACAATTGGACAAGGGAAGGAGAAAGTGATCGAATAGCCGAAAAAGCCGTTCGACAACATCCGAGGTAAGTCCTCAAGAAGTGACCCTACTTGAATTGTGTGAAATAAAGTATGGATGTGTATTGATTATTGATTGTGTATGCATGAGTATTTGAATTCTACGGGCTAAGTCCCGAAGGCGAATATGCTTGTGACTATAATTGCGTTTGAGCCTTAGTAACGAAAATGAATTATGTATGTCCAATGATAATTGATGTATGTGTTCATGGAAATTGAATGATATCCGGCTAAATCTCAAGACAATTATGCTTGAAATTATATCCGGTTAAGACCAAGGCAATTGCGCTTAGTGGCTACATCGGGCTAAGACCAAGGCATTCGGGCGAGACATTCTATCCGGCTAAGACCAAGGCATTTGTGCACGTGATTATATCCGGTTATATTCAAGAATCTTGGGCTGGAGGTGAGTGTTGGTTGCTGTAATGAATTCAATTAGTACACTCGAAAAGCCCAAAGGATAAGGTACGTTATATGTGCATCGGAAAGTCGACATGTTTGAGCAACATTCGCTCAATCGACTAATGAATTTCAGTTATTGAATTGATTGATACTTTGTGAAATTATATAATGATGAAGTGTGAAGTAAGAATGTGTATAAATGAAATGATGCATTTGGCTATGTGAATGTATTGCTGTAATTAGAGTTGATTATATTCCTTGAGACTTACTAAGCATAAAAATGCTTACCCCGTTGCTTTGGCTCTCAGTTTCTAGATTTCGCTCGAAGCAATCGGATTTGGGATCGTTGAAGTCGAAGTCATTCACACTATCAAGCCTCCATTTTGGTATAAATTTTTGATTGAACTTGAGATGGCATGTATAGGACTACCTCTTGTTTGTTAAATATGTTGTAATGTAAGTATGTACGGCCATGCTAAAATGGCTCGAAAAGGAAGCATGAACTTAGACTAATTGTGGGTTGTATGTATATATTTGGTGTCATGATGTGGCTATGGCTTGGAAATGGGAATGTTGGTCATATGATCAGCCATTGGCATGGTTAAAATGATCATATATGAACCTATGTATGGCAAGACTAGTTGATTCATGGAGACTACCAAATAGGTAAGTCCTACCTTAAAACAGATGCTGCCAGCTGCAGTGGCATGAATGTGAAAATCACCAAAATTCATAGGAATGGAATTAAATAGTGAATAAGCTATGTAAATTAACCTTGATGAGTCTATTTTCATATGGAAGAAACGAAATGGTCATAGGAGTTACAGGTTAAGAGATATTAAAGCTATTGTGAGACAGGGCCAGAATGGTTTCTGGGTTCCCTGTCGCAACTTTAAAATTCACTATAAATTATCCAAAAGAATTAGGAGACATAACTTATATGTACAGATTCCATTTTGAGTCTAGTTTCATTAGAAACAAACGACACCAGCATTAAAGCCCTGTACAGAGAGATATTCAAGTTATACCGCGCGAAGGTCAGAGCAGTCGATCCCTGTAACATGGGTAACTTTAACTAATAAACTGTACCAATTGGCCCGACCAAAAATCCTAGAAATAAATCCATGGATGGATATATGAGTCTAAATTCAGGGAAAATTTACGAAACCAGTTTCTGAGTTTTGAAACTCGAGATATGATTTTTAAGCCGACAGTGACGCAGTTTTCCAGCCTGACTGGAAATGTCAAATTGGTGGGCAAAACACGTGAACTTGGCTTGTTAACCCCTCGGGTCCGACACCAGCGATGGTCTCGGGTTTGGGGTGTTACACCCTGAGCTAGCTTGGCAGAACTACAAAGGATGAAAAGATAGGGGAGTAATCATTAAAGCTTAGTAAGTCCACATGCAAATAATATGAAATGGTAATAAGGAATCAACATGCAGAAACATAGCAACATATACATAAAGATTATTCATCATTCAAACCATTCTGCTCACTCATCATGCGCACATATATACTTACTCATCGTAAATCGATCTTTATTAAGGCATTACTCATAGGTTTAGCATACATATATGTACTCATCATAAAGTATCCATAACCATACCTCTTTCATATGTCTTTATCGGGACTCATTACATTCATTACATTACTCGTTGAACACTCGGAATGCTATTGGATACGCGAAAGGCTTGCACATAAGTGCCACATATACAAATGTAGCCGAGGCTACTATATAACATGCAACACATCTATAATGAACTCGGACCTCTCAACGAGCTCAGATGTTACATGAATAACATCCATTTTGAACTCGAACCTCTCAACGAGCTGGGATGCTTGCATCCATAATAAACTCGGACCTCTCAACGAGCTCGAATGCCACATATCTCACGAACCCAGGCCACTCAAAGAGTTTGGACGTCTTAGTTCCTAGTGACATGTCACTCGTATCCTAAACTATTCTTAAGGTTCAAACAAGATTTTTCTTCAGTTGCATATAGTATCTCCATCGTATTTGCTCGTAACGTCGTGGATAACTAATCGCAGTGATTCATAACAAGTAATAAATATTTATAATTAAGATCGAACCTAGACTAGCTATTATCACGATGAAAAGGCAAGCGCACCTATCGAACAATAGTATAGTAATGGCAAGACCTGGATATCGTACCCAAGGGAACCAAAAGTACTAGTAATAACTATCTTTTTATTATCTAACCTAGATATAAAAGGGTTTGTTTATTAAACTAATTATTTAAACTAATTAACTAATTTAATTAAAGCAAAGAGAGAATTTGGAAAAAGACTTGAAGAGAAACAATTAATAAAGACGACACCCAAGGAGAAATCCACCTAGATTTCACTTGTTATCTAACTCTGAACCGAACAATTTATTCACTTGACTTGATCCGTGAGACTCCCTAACCTATGTTATTATCCCTATTCAAGACTAATAACGTCTAACCCCTAGATTGAATAACCGAGACTTTTCTCTAATTAACACTTTAGGGTTGCATTAACTCAATCTATGGACTCCCATATTAGTTTCACCCTAATCCGGCAAAATCTTGTAACCCTATTTCTAGGCACCCAATCAACTCCGCTTAATTATGTCGAATCTAATCTTATGCAGGGTCTATTCCCCCTCTGCATAAGCACATCAAATCATGAATTAATACCCGGAATATTAAGTCAAGCATTAAGAACACATAATTAAGAACAAATCAAGTATTTATCATACAGTTCAAATAATAATAACAAGATCCATCATAGGTTTTATCCCCTTTAGGTATCTAAGGGGTTTAGTTCATAATAAAATAAGAGTACATCTCAAAAGTATTGAAATAACAAAACATAAAGAAAACTCTAAAACCCCTGAAGGAATTCTGAGAGAGATCTTCAGTCTTGGAGTAGCTCCGGCTTTTGAGATGGATCGTCTGGCTTCCTTCAAGTAATTTCTGGTGTGTGGCTCTGTATTCCAGAAAAGTTCTAGAAAGAGCGGCCCCTTTTTAGGTCATACTTAGGGTGTTTATATAGGCTTTGGGTTGGCTTTCTTCCTCCCTAAGTATCATTTTCCGTGTAAAATACAACTCTTTCAAAAAGGGACACGCCCGTGTGCCACGGTCTTGTGACATGATTACCAGGCCATGTTCTATCCATTGAGTTGCACACAACCGTGTGGGCTCAATGGCTAGGCTGTGTGAATCGTGAAAACCTTGGTCGACACCCCCGAAGGCCACGGGCGTGTGAGATGCCCGTGTGGCAAGGCTTAGGCCGTGTGGTCTTCTCGTTTTGGTCCGTTTAGCTCGTTTTTGGCTCCTTTTGACTCTTGGTGCTCTCCTGAGTACAAAACATGAAATAATCGGATTAAGAGCACCAAAATCCACAAATCTAGTAATAAACCTCCGTAAGTATGCTAAGTATTTGGGGTATAGATATGTATAATTTGGCGTTTATCAATAACGACCATAATAACATTCATGCTTTCATAACAATCAGCAAGCATATAACTCATAATTACCATAAAATATTTATTACCATATATTAAAGCATTAAAACATACTACAACACCACATTATTTGCATATGTACTTACCTCGGTACAAAATAATGATAATCGAGCCTAATCGTCGCGTACTTTATTCTTTCCTCGATCAAGTCCTGGTTCACATTTTTCTTGATTTATAATGCCAAATTTAACTTATTTATTATTCACATTATTCAAATGGGTCCATAAATCATACTTTTGAAATTTTACATTTTGACCCCTAAGCTTTCACATATTTACACTTTGGTCCCTAGACTCGTAAAATGAAATGCATGTATTTTCTTGGTTACCTAAGCTAAGCTGTGCCTTTACTAAGCTTATATCAGCCTATATTTTCTCTTATTTCAAATTCTTACTATTCTCTTTTACACTTTTACAAACAAGTCCCTTGTTTAGGTGTTTTCAATAAAAATCACCTAGTAAAAGATGTTTATCATGCCTTAAACATTCATATTCTTCCATTAATCATCAAAATACATGCATGTTGTACATGGGTCAATTTTCATACATGAAACCTAGCTCAAAATATAGCTAGAGGGCAGATCATGCTTCAAGGATTTCAAAAATGCAAAGAACATTAAAAACGGGGCTAGGATGCACTTACAATCAAGCTTGGAAATGTTGAACAAACCCTAGCTATAGTGTCGTACAAATGTCGGCAATGAAGGAAGAAGATGGACACTAATTTTGACTTATTTTTCCCTTTTTATTCTTTTAATTACCAAATGACCAAAATACCCTTAGGGTTTTTCATTCGCATTTTTCCTATGCATGTCCATTTTTGTCCAAAATTATAGAAATTGGTCAAATTGCTAATTAGGACCCTCTAATTCAATATCTAATACAATTTCTTGCTTAAAGCTTCTAGAATGCAAGTTTTGCACTTTATTCAATTTGGTCCCTAAAATGCAATTAGACATTTTATGCATAGAATTTCTTCATGAAACTTTCACACAAGCATGCATTCATAATATAAACCTCATGAGAATCATAAAATAATTATTTCTATCTTTAGATTTGTGGTCTCGAAACCACTATTCTGACTAGGCACTAATTCGGGATGTTACAACTCCGATTCATTAAAAATTCAAATACAAAATATGTTAACCCAAAACATATCTTTCATTTAACAACAAGTAACTTCACAAAGATTATAATTTCATCAATGGATCAACTCAAAATCATCAACAAAACCAAAAATTGAGACATGAGCTTGATAATATACAAAGCAACGATTACAAAAATGTAGAAATTATTAAATGCAGAATCAAAACCATACCTTAATCCAAGCTCAAAGTGTCGAAACCCTAACTAGCTCTTCTTTTTCTTGTATTTTTTGTTGATGAATAAATAAATAGTGAATATGATGGCTTTTGGTTTTAATTTAATTAATATTAACCAATTAACAATTTTACCCTTTGATATAAAACCATTTAATCACTAAACATATGACCATTTATGTCCATCCATTAGACTAATGGTCTATTTGCATCTTAAGGACTTCTCCTTTAATAGGACAAATCAATTAAGCACTTTAACAAACAACATGCAACTTTTACATTTTACGCGATTAGATTCTTTTTAGAAATTAAGCACACTATTTATCGAATTTTCATACGAAACTTTCACACATGCTAATTCACATATTATAAACACAAAAAATAATATTTAAATATTTTTTGACTCAGATTTGTGGTCCTGAAACCACTATTCCGACTAGGGTCTAAACTGGACTGTTACATAGACTTTAGGTGAGAAAAATGGCTTTGAAATTGCCTATTTTTTGTCCATGCGGCCAAATACACAGGCGTTTGTCTCAGCCGTGTATAACACACAGCCATGCGACACAGCCGTGTGTCCCCTGCAGCTTACAAAGGGTTGCAAGTCAGGCAGTTACACTGCCTAGCACATGGGCGTTTGAGGCCATTTCGAAGGGAACACGGCCTGACACACGGGCCTTGTGGCTTGGCCGTGTGACCCAATTTAGAGAGTTACACAGGCACGAACATGGGTTGGGACACGAAACTAAAAAGCCAGCTTAGGTAAGTTGGGATCATTGCTGTAAAACCATTTCATTTGGAAGGTTTCGACTATAAAGGTTGTTTGATCAAAAAAAGATAATTTTTTTTTGTTAAAGCTTGGTTTTTTTATTATCACGAACAACAGGACTTTCAATTGGAAAATCGAGTTTGGAAAACGAAGTGAAAAATAAATTTAGGGGAAAATAAAAGTTTTTAAAACAATTCCAAAAACAGAACTTGGTTCTGTTATCTAAAGTAATAAACACTTAACTAAAATTATACATTTTTTATTTGTCTAGTATGTACACTTCGACTGAGTAGTCTTCTTTGCTATCCTCAAGTTCACATCTACCGAGTATTGGTTCGCTTCGAATCAGAAAATTTCACAAAAATTACTAGTGGGGTAATTTTGTAATTTCTCTAAATTGTTGGCCAAGTTGTAAATATGAAAAATATCTATAGAAATCTTCTAAATTAAGTTCTTCAAAGAATTTTCTCTCTACAACTTTCTCTTGAATTCAAGTGTGTGTAAATAATGACCCAAAACTCTCTTTATATAGGGAGAGTTTAGAGAGTTAAACTATGATTTAACTTAATCACTTTAATGTTAAATTGATATAATATTTATCAAGATAAATACTAGATTAAATTTAATATTAATACTAGATTAAATTTAATATTAAGTCTTATTTAATTAATAGAATATTTATCTACAAGATAAATATTACATTAAATTTAATATTAAGATAATCACTTTAATATTAAATTAGTAAAATACTATTAAAATAAATATTAAATTTAATATAATATTAAATCTATTAAAATAATATTATTTTTTGCATAGTTAATTTGAAATAAAATTCTCTATAGAGTCTTAAAAGGAGTGTAATTCTTCCACTGCTCAACCATTGAAGACCTGCCGTCAACCATTTTCGACCACCAGAATGCCGACGTCATAGCCGCCGACACCATGAGCTAGTTTAATTTATGCTAGTTCAGTCTAGGCCAGTGACATATCGATCGATAATGTTAAGCCACCAGTTGAATAGTTGGTTCATGTAACACCCCTAACCCGTATCTGTCGCTGGACTAGGGATTAGAGGCATTACCGAACATAACATATTCACAGAGATCTTATTCACATATAAAAATCATAAGACTAATTGAATATTAAATATTAAACATTAAATGTACATTAATAGTCATACTGAAAATACGAATCATAACTCAAAACTATTTGAATCCCTATCAATCATATAATTATATCCGCACATTAATAGGCATACCTCAAAGTCATACATAACGTGTTTGGCTATATAAATATATACACAAATCATATGCTCATTATTAAAATAATATTTGAATACTTAATAAATAATCAAACATTTTAACTTCATAATTATACACATACACTTAAAAGACCAAACATATCATATCACAAAACTTTATGTCCAATATCATATGCGGCATTGGTCATAGTCATACATTTACATATAATTCATTTAAACAAAAATGATTTAAGACTAATCTTACCTCTTTTCTAGTCACAAAACAATGTGCATATGACCATATTAATTTAAACCATTTTGAGAACAAATAACAACTAAGAGTACACTCAATTCACATGCCAATTTACCATACCTAAATTACAAATGTATAACAAAAACACCAACCAAATTTTAACAATAATTCTCATCCAACATTAGCCATTAACTCTGTACCAAAGTAACCATCAGCTTATCCATTAATTCACATCCATTTTACTATTATACCAATCACCATTTTCGATCACAATTAATAAGTTCACAATATACTTAGCTTACTAGCATACTATTTTAATATACACAACATAAAGGACATATACATTTATACATATATGATACATATAAAAGGGACTTTAAAACTAAACTAAATATACATCTTTTATTATTACAACTTTATGCATATAAGACCATATCTATTTGGGCTATTTTTGAGCTCCTATACTCAAACAATACATGCCAAAAACTAATTTTTCATACCTGTCAACTTGAACCTAAAACTATAACCGAATACTCACTTACATATTATCTATCATTTCCATCACATAAATCATGCCATAAACACTTTTAAAACAACTTACCATCATAGCCAAATATACATTTAATGAACATTACTCCTTTACCAAATTAACTAATAACTGTCACAAATACAAAACATATCAATATGTCAAACTCATTACCTCACCTATTTAGTGAAGCCGAATAATACAATCATTCACACTTAATTTATCCCATTATCTAATTTTTCTCTAAAATGAACTAACCATAATATCGATTGTATATTATACCTAGCATTTCTCATTGCCAAATCACAAAACCAAACACCACAAGCATATTCACCATAAAACATGTGACAGCCCAAAATTGACCCTAGACGGGATGTGGTTTCGGGACCACAAAACCGAGGCATAAAAATAATTTAAAATTTATTGTGATGCCTATGATATGTGTTAAATTGTGTGTGACATTTTTGATGATTTGATTTAGTGTTATAAAGGTGAATTTCACTAGAAAGGACTTGTGTGAGAAAACTTAGAAATGAGATAGGCAAATGTTGAAGTGGCCTATTGATGCATACTAGGAAATGTTGTCCTTGCATGTCAAATTTCCCAAATTTGACTATAGTGGCCGGCCAAGGTGGTTGTTGATGGGCAAAGGAAACATGCTCCCAACATGTTTGGTTAGTGAGTGATGTATGAAGCAATAAAATAATGTGCTAGCATTAAAGAAAATGTTGACAAAAAAAAAGTGTGCGGATGCCCCATTGCCGTGACTAACCAAAGAAAGAAAAAAAAGGGAATTTGGTTATGCTTTGTTCTTCTTGCCGTGAACCAAAGGAAAGAATTGGAGAGCTTTTCATTAAGCAAATTCGCAACCCTTCTTCTAGTTGGAGGTAAGCTTTGAGATGTTGGCTTTAACTTCTTGAGTTTGTTGAGCTAATTGTCATAATGCATTTTGGTAATGTCATGAAAATCAAACTTTCATGGGGTTTGAACATCAAGCCCCTGTATCAAGAGGTTAGGAGAAGGGATTGTTTCATGTTGTATTGAACAAGTTGACATCAATATGAGGTTAAAATTTGTGAAAGTTTAGTTAGGAAATGTTTGGTACATTCGGCCATGAGGGTGAGGTTTTCGGCTATGGTGATTAATAATGGTGATAGTTGTTGTTCATACTAAATCTAGATGAACAAGGGTAGTTGCTTACATCTTAATAATTATGAGGTTCTTTCTTGAATCTACCTTAAACCCATGAAGCATTCGCCATGGTTGATAGTGAAGAGGTTGATATATTTTCTTTATGTTAAATGAATGAGTGTGGATGGGTGAAGCTTGAATTAGTTAAATGTTCATATAGGTTGTTTGGATGCTAATGCCGATATGAGGATGTTGAACTTGATTAAACAATATTCGCTAGCATGATAGGTATGAAATATTAAGTAAATGAAAATGCTAAATTGTGCTTATGTATGTATTCGCCAAGGAAGTGTGGTCTCAAGCTTGGTAAGTTTGAGAGATGAATGACCAAATGAGCTATGGGTCATGTATGATTAAATTTATGCATATGTGTGTGTGGCATTAGTAGCTAATAGCATTCGGCATTGTTTAACTAAAATTTGAAATGAATGCTTAAAAGTTAAATGGGTCGCCAAGTGACCGAATGTGTTAAAAACAATATATGGTTGCCGTATGTGTGTTTGATTGGGAAGTAAATTTGTTTGATTTAGCTCAAGAGCTCAAAGGATCGAAGTTGGACAAGGGAAAGAAAAAGTAATTGAATAGCCGTTGAAGACGTGCGACAACGCCCGAGTAAGTCATTAAGCATATATTTGGTATTGATTTAAATGATCATAATATATATGCAATAGTGTTTAATGAATTGATGTGTAAATGGAAATGTATGTGTATGGAATGATGCCATCGTTGAATGTATAAAGGTGGTAAATTGCATAAAGTATTGGTCTCGGCACTAAGTGTGCGGGTATAAATGGACACGGTGACAAGATTGGCACTAAGTGTGCGGGTTTAAAATTGTACAGCACTAAGTGTGCGAGTTTGATTATCTGACACTAAGTGTGCGAGCTGAAAATATATAGCACTAAGTGTGCGAGCTGAAAATTATATAGCACTAAATGTGCGAGCTGAAAATATATAGCACTAAGTCTGCGGATTCACTATATGCTCTTGCATTATAATTGGCACTGAGTGTGCGACATTATCGAGTTAATCCCGGACAGCGGATCGTAAGTACCTTGAGCTCATGACGAATAGGCAATATGTTCATGCTCGGGTTGAGCTTGGTAAGCTTTAAATCTATGTGATGATTGCATTTGTATGATTGTGGTGAAAATGAGTTGGTGTATGAAAATGCCTCAAATATCTTATTGTATAGAATATGAAATGTGGATGTATGGCTTGGTATGAGATTGAACCGAAAGGTCCGAGGAATTATGGCATAGTTTCGATATGGATGGAGTACCTAGCCTCGTTTATAGTTTCATGTTGTGATAATTTTATTAATGGTTGGTTGATGAATGCTTATGACTTACTGAGTTATAAACTCACTCGGTGTTTTCTTGTCACCCATTTTAGGTCTCTTGGACTCGTATTTTCGCGTGCTCGGAACCGTCGTTGAAGTCATCACACCGGCTGGAAACCTTTTGGTATTGTCTTCGTAGTTGAACTAGGAGAACAATTGGCATGTATAGGCTATTATATTTTGTTGAATTGTGGGTTGTAAACTTTAAGCCATGTGAAAATGGCCTATGTGGTCGTCGAGTGGGATGCTAGAACCTATAGCCACGAGTCTTAGAAACTTTAATTTTGATAAGGTGGACATAAATTGTGTCATGTATGATGGATGATTAGTAAGGCCAAGGAAAGATTCACGAAATTGGCATAGTCTACTGCATTAACTGTTGCTGACAGCAGCAGTGAGATGAGATTGAAAAATCACTAAAAATAGTAGAAGTAGAATTAAATAGTGAATAAATTATGAAATTGAACCTTGATGAATCTGTTTTTATATGGACGAAATGAAACAACCATATGAGCAGTATACTGAGAGATATTAGAGTTCTTGTGAGACAGGGCCAGAACGGTTTCTGGATCCCCTGTCACGAATTTGAAAATTTACTATAAATTATCCAGAAATAATTAGAAGTCATACCTTATATGTTCAGATTCCATTTTGAGTCTAGTTTCTTTAGAAACAAACGGCACCAGTATTAAAGCCCTGTACAGAGAGATATTCAAGTTGTAACGCACGAAGGTCAGTGTAGTCGACCCCTGTAGCATGGGTGACTTTAACTAATAAACTGTACCAATTGGCCCGACCAAAAATTCTAGAAATAAATCCAGGTATGGATATATGAGTCTAGTTTCAGGAAAAATTTATGGAACTGATTTTCGAGTTCTGGAACTCGAGATATGATTTTTAAGGTGACAGTGATGCAGTTAGCTAGCCTGCCCGGAACTGAAATCAATTATTGTCAAGAGAGAAAAAAAAAGGGAAGTAAGCCCGGTAACGCCACGTGTTTCAAATCCGGTGACGGTCACGGGTTTGGGGTGTTACATTTTATTGGTATCAGAGCTATGGTTTAGTCGGTTCTAGGACTACCATAGAGCGTGTGAGTCTAGCTATACATGCCAATTTGTTAGTGCTTAATAATGTGATGACTTCTGACGGTTGAAATTTTTGTTTTGATTAGCAATGGAGCCCGGAATAGAGAGACCCTTGGCGGATGACGTTGAATGTGTAGCGGCTGCTCCCGCACAAGGGACACCGCCTGTTGAGCCTCAGTCATCCGCGAATAATCAAAATGAAGGGGCGAAACAAGCCTTCTTCACCATGATGAATGAGTGGGTTGCACAATATGCCCGAACCAACCCGGCTGTCCAACCATTCCCAAATTTAAATACTCCGCCCCAAGAGTCCGCAATGCCTCCGATTCGATCCTGTGAGGCTAAGCAAACCACCTGAGACTTGATTAGGAAGCGGGCCGAGGAGTTCAAGGCCATAGTCATCGATGATCTTTGAAAGAGCCGAATTCGCTCGATAACACCATTCGAGTGTTAGATGAACTATCATGCACACCGATGAATGTCTTAAGTGTGCTATATCCTTGTTATGAGACTCACTTACTATTGGTGGAGGACTTTAATTTCCATAGTCCCAAATGAGCGAGTTACTTGGGATTTCTTTCAATCCAATTTCAAAGAAATACATTAGTCAACAGTTCATAGATGAGAAGCGTAAGGAATTCTTGGAACTCAAGCAAGGCCGTATGACCAGATCTCGAATCGAGCATGAGTTCGTAAGACTTAGTCGGTATGCTCTGGAGTGTGTGGCTGATGAGGTTGCGATGTGCAAAAGATTTGAAGAAGGATTGAATGAAGAGTTAAAGTTACTAGTGGGAATTTTGGAGATAAAGGAGTTCGTGACACTAGTCGAGCGAGCACGCAAGGCGGAAGAACTTGAGAAGGAGAAGAAGAAGGCTGAATTGAAGCAAGAGATTACCGTAAAAGATCGTGAGTAAAGCTCCGTTCTCGGCTGTAAAGTGGTTCAGGAGGACACCGAAGAAGTCGAGGACAAGCTGCGGAATTTCCATCAGAGCCCGACCATTGACGGACTCCCGAGCTACTTCGGTAGCTAGTGTGGGCAATAATCGTCAAGAGAGACCTGAATGCCCCCAATGTGGAAGACGACACCTAGGTGAATGTTGGGGTAAGTCTGTTAATAGGGCCTGTTATGGATGCGGTTCGAAGGACCACTTCATTAGAGATTGCACGGAGCTAGATGAGAGGAATAAGACGCAAGGTGCAAGACCTAGTGGAACGACGGCTAGAGGTAGGCCCCCGAGAATTTCTGGAGGTAGGGGTGGTAATCAGAGAGGAGCCTCTAATACGGCTGTCCGATCCGAGACCGTGCTCTGCTAGAGCATATGCCATCCGCGCACGAGAAGAGGCATCCTCCCCGAGCGTTATCACCTGGTACTTTTACTCTCTTTGATACTAGTGTGATTGCATTGATTGACCCCACTCTACTCATTCATATGTATGTGAAACCTTAGCATCCAAGAAGACTCTACTGTTGAGTCTCTTGAGTTCGTAATTCGAGTGTCAAACCCTTTGGGTCAATACGTACTCGTTGATAAAGTGTGCAAGAGATGCCCCTAATAATTTGAGAATCTGTTTTTACCGATCGATGCTTCTACCATTTGATGAATTCGATGTTATCCTTGGTATGGATTGGTGACCGTACATGATGCGATGGTGGATCGCAAAAGGAAAACCATTGATTTGAGGAGTGCAAATAATGAGGTAGTCCGAGTCGAGTCTCTTGATTTAAAAGGAGTGCCGGCGATAATATCTTCTATGACCGCTCGGAGGTATGTGAAAAGGGTATGAAACATACCTTGCGTATGTGTTTGAAAGTAAAGAGACGGAAAGGAAACTCGAATCGGTACCGGTGGTTTGTGAGTATTCGGATGTTTTTTCGAGGAGTTACCGGATTGCCACCGGTTTGAGAAGTGGAATTCGCATCGGTTGTACCGGTACTACGCCGATCTCAATAGCCCCGTATCGTATGGCATTAACGGAATTAAAGGAATTGAAGGTTCAATTGCAAGAATTGACGGATAGAGGTTTCGCTCGACCGAAGTTTTTCTCCATGGGGCGCACAAGTATTGTTTGTGAAGAAGAAGGATGGAACTATGAGATTGTGCATCGACTATCGTCAGTTGAATAAAGTGACGATAAAGAACAAATATCCGTTGCCACGAATTGACGATTTGTTTGATCAATTAAAGGGAGCCTCAGTGTTTTCAAAGATAGATTTGAGGTCGGGGTGCTATCAGTTGAGGGTCCGAGAATCGGACATACCCAAGACTGCTTTTAGGACGAGGTACGGTCACTACGAATTCTTGGTGATGCCGTTTGGGCTCACTAATGCCCCTGCGGTGTTTATGGATTTAATGAATAGAATTTTCAGGCCATACTTGGATCGGTTCTTAGTTGTATTTATCGATGACATTTTGGTCTATTCGAGAGATGAAACCGAACACATTTGAACACCGAGGCTAGTGTTGCAAATCTTACGAGATAAGCGTTATACGCAAAGTTCATAAATGTGAATTTTGGTTGAAAGAGGTTAGCTTTTGGGGCACGTAGTGTCCGCGATCGGGTGTCGTGGTGGACCCGAACAAAATTTCGACCATAGTCGATTGAAACCTCAAGGAATGTTACCGAGGTTAGGAGCTCTTTGGGGCTTCTGGATACTATCGACGATTTGTGAAAGGTTTTTCGATGATAGCTGCACCGATGACAAAACTACTTCAAAAAGATGTTAAGTTCGAGTGGTCGGAATGCTGTCAAGAAAGTTTCGATCGACTAAAAACCTGTTTAACCGAGGCCCCGGTACTAGTACAGCCAGAGTCCGGTAAAGAGTTTGTCATATACAGTGACGCATCCTTGCTTGGGTTAGGTTGTGTGTTGATGCAAGAAGGTCAAGTTGTGGCTTACGCGTCGAGACAACTAAAGCCGCATGAAAGAAACTATCCGACCCATGACCTTAAACTAGCAGCCATAGTGTTCGCCTTGAAGATATGGCGGCATTACTTGTTTGGAGAAAGGTGTCACATTTATTCGGACCACAAGAGTCTAAAATATTTGATGACTCAGAGAGATTTAAACCTGCGACAAAGACGTTGGCTTGAGTTGTTGAAAGACTATGAACTCATCATTGATTATCACCCGGGAAAGGCCAACGTGGTGGCCGATGCCTTAAGTCGCAAGGCACTATTTGCTTTGAGAGCGATGGATGCTCATCTATCCGTTTCACCCGATGAGGTGCTAGTAGTCGAATTAGAGACCAAACCATTATTGATTCATCAAGTACTTGAATCTCAGAAGGTCGACGCGAATTGGTGGTCGCTAAGCGAGCGAATGTGTTTGAATGAGGAATCGAATTTCAGATTGAGCGACCATGATTGCTTGACGTTCAAGGGTCGATTATGTATTCCAAGGAATTGAACTTGTTTTGATGATTTTGAACGAGGCTCACAAGAGTCGAATGTCAATCCACCGGGTAGTACTAAAATGTACAATGACCAAACGCGTCGGTTTTGGTGGCATGGTATGAAACGAGACATCTCGACTTTGTTTGAGATGTTTAATATGTCAACAAGTGAAAGCGGAACATCAAGTGCCATCGGGATTACTTGACCGATCACGATACCCGAGTGGAAATGGGATCGAGTCACCATGGACTTTGTATCCGGACCGCCTTTGTCGCAAGTAAGAAGGATGCGATCTGGGTCATTGTTGATAGATGACCAAGTCCGCTCATTTTATTCTGTTCGCACGGATTTTTCGCTTGATAAATTGGCGAATTATCGTCTCCCAAATTATTCGATTGCATGGGGTGCCTATTTCTATCGTGTCGGATAGAGACCCAAGATTTACATCACGATTTTGGAAGAAATTGCAAGAGGCTTTGGGTACCAAGTGCATTTTAGCACTGCCACCCCAAACCGATGGTCAATCCGAACGGATAATTCAAATACTCGAGGATATGTTGAGATGTTGCATCCTTGAGTTTAGTGGTGCATGGGAACGGTATTTACCTTTGGTTGAATTCGCTTACAACAATAGCTTTCAATCAAGTATCAAGATGGCGCCTTACGAGGCTTTATACGGTCGTAAATGCCGCATTACCCATTATTCTGGACTGAACTTAGTGAAGGAAAAATCTTCGGGGTTGATTTGGTTAAGGATGCCGAGCAAAAAGTTCGAGTAATTCGTGAAAGTTTGAAAGCTGCTTCGGATCGCCAAAAGTCGTATGCGGATTTGAAAAGAAAAGATATTGAATATCAGGTTGGAGACAAGGTATTTCTCAAAGTCTCACCCTGGAAGAAAGTGCTTAAATTTGGCCGTAAGGGCAAATTGAGTCCGAGGTTCATCGGTCCGTATGAAGTATCTGAACGAGTTGGGCCAGTAGCGTACCGATTAATTTTACCCCCTGAGCTCGAAAAGATTCACAACGTTTTCCATGTTTCGATGCTTCGACGATATAGGTCTGATCCATCACACGTAATCGCCCCGTCTGAGATTGAGATTCAGCCTAATTTGAGCTATGAAGAGGAACCGGTTCGCATTATGATGCGTGAAGTAAAAGAGTTGCGCAATAAGAAAATCCCGTTAGTGAAGGTGTTGTGGCATAAACACGGAATTGAAGAAGCCACTTGGGAACTTGAGGACTCTATGAAAGAGCGATACCGAGCCTATTTACGGTAAGATTTTCGGGACGAAAATTTCTTAAGTAGGGAGAGTTGTGACAGCCAAAATTGACCCTAGACGGGATGTGGTTTCGGGACCACAAAACCGAGGCATAAAAATAATTTAAAATTTATTGTGATGCCTATGATATGTGTTAAATTGTGTGTGACATTTTGATGATTTGATTTAGTGTTATAAAGGTGAATTTCACTAGAAAGGACTTGTGTGAGAAAACTTAAAAATGAGATAGGCAAATGTTGAAGTGGCCTATTGATGCATACTAGGAAATGTTGTCCTTGCATGTCAAATTTCCCAAATTTGACTATAGTGGCCGCCAAGGTGGGTGTTGATGGGCAAAGGAAACATGCTCCCAACATGTTTGGTTAGTGAGTGATGTATGAAGCAATAAAATAATGTGCTAGCATTAAAGAAAATGTTGACAAAAAAAAAAGTGTGTTGATGCCCCATTGCCGTGACTAACCAAAGAAAGAAAAAAAAATGGGAATTTGGTTATGCTTTGTTCTTCTTGCCGTGAACCAAAGGAAAGAATTGGAGAGCTTTTCATTAAGCAAATTCGGCAACCCTTCTTCTAGTTGGAGGTAAGCTTTGAGATGTTGGCTTTAACTTCTTGAGTTTGTTTAGCTAATTGTCATAATGCATTTTGGTAATGTCATGAAAATCAAACTTTCATAGGGGTTTGAACATCAAGCCCTGTATCAAGAGGTTAGGAGAAGGGATTGTTTCATGTTGTATTGAACAAGTTGAGATCGATATGAGGTTAAAAATTTGTGAAAGTTTAGTTAGGAAATGTTTGGTACATTCGGCCATGAGGGTGAGGTTTTCGGCTATGGTGATTAATAATGGTGATAGTTGTTGTTCATACTAAATCTAGATGAACAAGGGTAGTTGCTTACATCTTAATAATTATGAGGTTCTTTCTTGAATCTACCTTAAACCCATGAAGCATTCGGCCATGGTTGATAGTGAAGAGGTTGATATATTTTCTTTATGTTAAATGAATGAGTGTGGATGGGTGAAGCTTGAATTAGTTAAATGTTCATATAGGTTGTTTGGATGCTAATGCCGTATATGAGGATGTTGAACTTGATTAAACAATATTCGCTAGCATGATAGGTATGAAATATTAAGTAAATGAAAATGCTAAATTGTGCTTATATATGTATTCGCCAAGGAAGTGTGGTATGAAGCTTGGTAAGTTTGAGAGATGAATGACCAAATGAGCTATGGGTCATGTATGATTAAATTTTATGCATATGTGTGTGTGGCATTAGTAGCTAATAGCATTCGCATTGTTTAACTAAAATTTGAAATGAATGCTTAAAAGTTAAATGGGTCGCCAAGTGACCGAATGTGTTAAAAACAATATATGGTTGCCGTATGTGTGTGTTTGATTGGGAAGTAAATTTGTTTGATTTAGCTCAAGAGCTCAAAGGATCGAAGTTGGACAAGGGAAAAGAAAAAGTAATTGAATAGCCGTTGAAGGCGATGCGACAACGCCCGAGGTAAGTCATTAAGCATATATTTGGTATTGATTTAAATGATCATAATATATATGCAATTGTGTTTAATGAATTGATGTGTAAATGGAAATGTATGTGTATGGAATGATGCCATCGTTGAATGTATAAAGGTGGTAAATTGCATAAAGTATTGGTCTCGGCACTAAGTGTGCGGGTATAAATGGACACGGTGACAAGATTGGCACTAAGTGTGCGGGTTTAAAATTGTACAGCACTAAGTGTGCGAGTTTGATTATCTGACACTAAGTGTGCGAGCTGAAAATATATAGCACTAAGTGTGCGAGCTGAAAATTATATAGCACTAAGTGTGCGAGCTGAAAATATATAGCACTAAGTGTGCGGATTCACTATATGCTCTTGCATTACAATTGACACTGAGTGTGCGACATTATCGAGTTAATCCCGGACAGTGGATCAGGTAAGTACCTTGAGCTCATGACGAATAGGCAATATGTTCATGCTCGGGGTTGAGCTTGGTAAGCTTTAAATCTATGTGATGATTGCATTTGTATGATTGTGGTGAAAATGAGTTGGTGTGTGAAAATGCCTCAAATATCTTATTGTATAGAATTGAAATGTGGATGTATGGCTTGGTATGAGATTGAACCGAAAGGTCCGAGGAATTATGGCATAGTTTCGATATGGATGGAGTACCTAGCCTCGTTTATCGTTTCATGTTGTGATAATTTTATTAATGGTAGGTTGATGAATGCTTATGACTTACTGAGTTATAAACTCACTCGGTGTTTTCTTGTCACCCATTTTAGGTCTCTTGGACTCGTATTGTCGCGTGCTCGGAACCGTCGTTGAAGTCATCACACCGGCTGGAAACCTTTTGGTATTGTCTTTGTAGTTGAACTAGGAGAACAATTGGCATGTATAGGCTATTATATTTTGTTGAATTGTGGGTTGTAAACTTTAAGCCATGTGAAAATGGCCTATGTGGTCGTCGAGTGGGATGCTAGAACCTATAGCCACGAGTCTTAGAAACTTTAATTTTGATAAGGTGGCCATAAATTGTGTCATGTATGATGGATGATTAGTAAGGCCAAGGAAAGATTCACGAAATTGGCATAGTCTACTGCAGTAACTGTTGCTGACAGCAGCAGTGAGATGAGATTGAAAAATCACTAAAAATAGTAGAAGTAGAATTAAATAGTGAATAAATTATGAAATTGAACCTTGATGAATCTATTTTTATATGGATGAAACGAAACGACCATATGAGCAGTATACTGAGAGATATTAGAGTTCTTGTGAGACAGGGCCAGAACGGTTTCTGGGTCCCCTGTCGCGACTTTGAAAATTTACTATAAATTATCCAGAAAGAATTAGAAGTCATACCTTATATGTTCAGATTCCATTTTGAGTCTAGTTTCTTTAGAAACAAACGGCACCAGTATTAAATCCCTGTACAGAGAGATATTCAAGTTGTAACGCGCGAAGGTCAGTGTAGTCGACCCCTGTAGCATGGGTGACTTTAACTAATAAACTGTACCAATTGGCCTGACAAAAAATTCTATAAATAAATCCAGGGATGGATATATGAGTCTAGTTTCAGGGAAAATTTACGGAACTGATTTTCGAGTTCTGGAACTCGAGATATGATTTTTAAGGTGACAGTGACGCAGTTAGCTAGCCTGCCCGGAACTGAAATCAATTATTGTCAAGAGAGAAAAAAAAAGGGAAGTAAGCCCGGTAACGCCATGTGTTTTAAATCCGGTGACGGTCACGGGTTTGGGGTGTTACAAAACATGTAACACCTCTAACCCGTATCCGTCACCGGAATAGGGTTACGAGGCATTACTAAATGAAAGCATGGTTCCAAACATTATCATATTAAATCAAGTTATAATCACATAGATTTATCTACCGTATTACATATGCGAGTGAGACATTTATTGCAATTCACGATTTAAATCACATTAATGCTTATGACTTAATCCAAAATTTAATCATAATTTATTATCATTAACCACATAGATTAAATGAAACATAATCCAAAGTATATATATATATATCCAAAACAATTCAATATATATACGAACATTTAGCACATCAATAATTTCATTATGGAATATCATATCTATAATTTTATTCTTAAGCCAGTCATGTTTATACATAAGTTATTCATCAATTGAACTAATTTTCATTACTAACCTTTATTTTTCATTTATGCGGCTTTAATGTGTTAATCTATTTGTAATTCATGTATTAACATATTAATACAACTTAACAACAAACACTCGGTTATAAATATCTCATTTCAATTCTATGTCTACTTGGCCAACTCAATACATTTATACATATTTAATAGTTCATAAATATCTACAATGCCATGCGCATGTACATATCAACCATATTATAATCACATATATGTACATGAATAGATATGTAAACTCACATCAAACAAGCCATGTTCAATTATTTAAATATATTTATCCAATGTCATTTCGCCAATCACCCTATAGCAACTATTTCATCTATTAACATATAATTCACTAAAAACTTCGATAAATTCAATATAAATATATACAACTTCCTTAAGTGCCGAATCACATATATCTCATAAATATTATTCACGCTGTACATCATATGACCGAAAGCTATTTCCTTAATCTCATTCAAACACAACCATGTATAAAACATAACTATTAGTATCATACTTTATTCTTAGTTGTCCAAAACTTATCTGAACTGACTAACATGCTATAAATAAAATATAAATATATATCATGATCGTTCGCAAGCCATTTCCAATACTTACGTCACTAAACACATGTACTATGCATAACATAATATATATATATATATATAACATTATAATCGGAATAGTTTAGATCATAACCAAAACAAAACCAAACAAATTATCAATTTCAATAAATACATATAATGCTTTTATTCCTTATAGCCAAATTTACTACCTAACACCACATGCACATCTAAGTTTCCTTTAGTAATTTACCAACAATTAATCTTACTTAACATTCTAGCCAAGAACACATAAGACCAAACTTAACCATGTTAAGCAAACCATTTTCAAAGCATTTAGTACCTGTCACGAATATTATACCTTCACAACACATAACTATAGAACTAAAATAGACATAACTTATACTCTCCATGATCGGATACAAAAATTAAAGACTAGCCATTTTCGCATGGCTTATATACATAACCAACATTTAACATTTCAAAGATAAATTCTAGCCTATACATGCCATAATTTAAGTTTAGCTAATAAGGTACCAAAATAGTAGATAGTGTGATGAACTTGACTGACAATCCCTGAGATTGTAAATTGACTTCAAAATCTATAAAACTGAATAACGTAATATACAGAGTAAGCCACCACAGCTTAGTAAGTCGTAAGCAAATAAACAATTTAAATATATAACCAATTCATTTAAAGCTAAACCGAACCACTTAAACATTATTACGCTAAATCTCAAATTACAAATTCATTAACTATATTTCTTTGTACACAATCCTCACATGAGCCGAATGCTCATTTAACCAAATTAGAATATTTTACCTTTCATGTACAAGCGAACATATCATTAGATAGCCAAATATACATATTCTCATGATCACAAGTTCAGGTTTCATAATACCTTATCATGTACATATATTGCCTAAATAGTCAAATGCTCAAGGCTACTTATACACACATAACAAATATTATCTCAAAGACTTTCATAGTATGCATATCAAGAACAAACACACTTTTATAATTATACACATTCTATATTTACCTCATAAGTCAAATGTAGAAAACATAAAGTACTTACTTACCTTTTCACATGTAACATAATCTATTCCATACCTGGTCTTTTAGCTTATACCACATGTGCATTCACATCTTATCATAGCCCGATGAACCATTTGGAATTGGATAGGACACTCGAATAATCGCACATATCGTACAATGGCAACATCCCAGACGTGGTCTTACATGTAGCCACATATTGATGCCACTGTCCCATATATTTCAATTCAGCATCTATACTTTACATTTAATTAAAATTAAGTACGTCTATTTGCTTATAAACTTACCTTGGACAACGAAAAACTGGTGCGGATCGACTAGTCGACAACTTTCATTTTCCCCCGATCCAAATCCGATTTCTTTGGTTCTTGATCTAAACATATTTAAATTAAGCTCATTCAAAAATATTTTCTTTCAATTTAGTCGAAAAACACATAAATGGGAATTTACCATTCTACCCCTGACATTTACAATTTTTACAATTTAGTCCCTATTGCACAAAACACAAAATATGCAAAATTTCCAAATACCCATGTTTGGCCGAATCTTACCCATTACCATACAAGTCCATATATTTCATTTATTTCACATTTTAGTCCCTCAAATTATTATTTTTGCAATTTAGTCCTAATTACTCATAATCATCAAAAATTCCAATACAAAACATGTTAATCTATAACATATCTTTCATTTTTCACCATCAAACAAAAAAAAATCATAAGCTATCAACAATGGCACAACTCAAAATATTCATCAAAATCAGAAATTCAAGCATGGGTTTTGTAGTACTCGAAGCAACGATCTCAAAAATATAGAAATTATCAAAAACCGAACAAAAATCTAACCTTGATTGAGCTTTACAAAGTGTCGAACCCTAGCCTTTGTTTTCTTCTCTTTCTTTGTCTTAGTTTTGGTGTATGAACAAAAAAAATGATATGAAGATGACTTATTTTATATTTATTATATGATATTTTATAATATATTTTTTTCATTTACAATTTTAACCTTAGTTAAAACATTATATTATCACATTTTAATGTCCTTAGCCGTCCACTTATATTGCTAATGGTCTATTTTCAACTTAAAGACTTCCATTTAATAAGTCAATAACAATTTGGCCCTTTATACTTTTAACTATCAAATTTTTAATTTACGCGATTAAGTCCTTTTATTTAATTGGATACCTAAACAACAAAATTAAATCACGAAAATTTCACAGACATAAATTCACACATAATAAACATAGAAAATAATTTTTAAATATTTTTCTGACTCAAATTCGTGGTCCTGAAACCATTATTCCGATTAGGGTCTAAATCGGGCTGTTACAAAACATATCTCCAAAATGAGTTGAAAACACAACCAAATAAACACAAACATTGGCATTATGCTCAAGCCATTTTTGCATGGCTAAATATATATACATACTTCAAGTTCAAACATACTATCTAGTCTATACATGCCATAAGTTCAAACTTCAAACTTATAGAATACTGAAAAGGGATCGATAATGTGACGGATTTCCTTGACGATCCCCAAGCTCGTAACCAGCTTCCACAAACTATAATACATTAAACAAACACACACTGTAAGCTTGAATAGCTTAGTAAGTCATAAGCAAATAATTCATCAAATGAACATTAGCATTGAAATCTACTAAGCCGAATATGAACAATCTCAAAAACATATTTCATATCTTCATTACAAGTACTTTACTTACCTTATATCTTAATTACAAGTACTTTACTTACCTTACTTTCATAATCATTTAACTTCACATGTACCTAAACCATTTAGCTCGTTTTCACATTCGATCTTAACTCGATATTACCCATTGAACCATTTGAAATTAATAAGGATACTTGGATAGTCAAAAAGCTTGTACAACACCAACGTCCCAGACGTGGTCTTACATGTAATCACATATCGATGCCACTGTCCCAGATAGAGTCTTACACGAATTTATATACGATGCCGGTGTCCCGAACATGGTCTTACACATAAATCACAAACCAATGCCAACGTCCCAGACGTGGTCTTACACGTAAATCACAAATTGGAACCCTATGTCATGACATATGTATCCTAACTATTCCTAAGGTTCGTACGGGGCTTTCGGACGTCGTAACTCAATCGATTCAAGCTCGTAAATATTGCTCCCATGTTTAATTCAATTCAGCATATATATATACACAAGTAATACTTCAATTCAAAACTATTAAAATATATAAAATTGAATTTAACGATATTTATTTACTTATGAACTTACCTCGTACGAAGACGAACAGACTAGGTCGACTATTCAACAACTTTAGATTTCCTCCTATCCAAATCTGATTTTCTCTTTTCTTGATCTAATTTAATATAAATTAAACTTATTTAATCAAATATTCAATCAAATTCATCCAAAAACACATAAATGGGCAATTTACACTTTTGCCTTTGACATTTCACATTTTTCACAATTTAGTCCAAATTTCACAAAACACAAAATATTCAAAATTTGAATACACCCATGTTAGGCAAAATGTACCTCTAGCCCATATAAGCCCATATGTTTCATTTATTTCACATTTTGACCCCTCAATTTGCAAAATTTATAATTTAATCCTGAATAGACATTTTTATCAAGAATCTCTTAATTAAACTTGACCATCTAACAACATGTATTTATTTTTCATCATCAAACACAAAAATCATCAAGCTATCAAAAATGGCAATTCATGAATACATCATCAAATTCAAAAGTTCAAGCATGGGCTAGCTAGTACTCAAAGCAACGATCTCAAAAAAGTAAAAATTATCAAAAACCCAACAAATTAGATACCTAATTTGAGTAACACAAGGGTTGAACCTTTAAAACTCTTTTCTTTCTCTTTTTATTTGTTATATTCAGCCAAAAGATGAACATTTGCATGGTTATTTTAATTTTTATTTTATTATCACATTATTAATTAGCATTTTACCATATTAACATTTTAAAATTAATAACCAAACTATATATTTCATGTCTAATACAGTCCATGCATGATTTCAAGGTGTAATTTCATCTTAAGGACTCCATATTATAAAACAATAGCTATGTGGCACTTTAACAATTAGCTAGCCACTTTTGCATTTTACACGATTAAGTCCTTTTGATTAAATCGAGCACACAAACAATAAAATTTTCACACGAAATTTTCACACATATCAATTCAAATATTATAAACATAAAAAATAATATTAAAATATTTTTTGACTCAGATTTGTGGTCCCAAAATCACTTTTCTGATTAGGGTCTAAACCAGGCTGTTACAACTCTCTCCCCTTAAGGATTTTCGTCCTTGAAAATCTTACTAGCGAATAGGTTTGGGTAACATTCTCTCATAGCATCCTCAGGCTCCCACATAGCTTCTACTACCCTGTGTCGATGCCATAAGACTTTCACTAAAGAGATTTTCTTATTTCTTAGTTCTTTAACCTCGCAATCTAAAATTCGGATCGGTTCTTCTTCTATGTCATATCAGATCTAATCTCAATCTCCGACAGGGAAATCACTTGCGATGGATTTGATTGATATCGTCGAAGCATCGAAACATGGAATACGTTATGGATCTTTTCTAACTCAGGTGGCAACAATAGTCTGTAAGCAACCGGCCCGATACGCTCAATAATTTCATACGGCCCAATAAATCTCGGACTCAATTTGCCATTACGACAGAATCAGAGTATTTTCTTCCACTGTGAGACTTTCAAAAACACTTTGTCCCCGATCTGAAACTCAATATCTTTTCGTTTCAAGTCTACATATGATTTTTGACGATTTGACACTGCTTTTAGACTATCACAAATCACCTTCACTTTCTGTTCAGTCTCTTTGATCAATTCGACCCCATGTATCTTATTCTCACTGAGTTCAGTCCAATATAAAGATGTTCAACATTTGCGACAGTACAAAGCCTCATAAGGAGCCATTTATATACTCGATTGAAAGTTGTTACTATACGCAAACTCAATCAGTGGTAAGTATCGTTCCCACGCACCTTCAAACTCAAGAATGTAACATCTCAACATATCCTCGAGTATCTAAATAATCTGCTCGAATCGACCATCCGTCTGTGGGTGAAAAGTAGTGCTAAAATGTAGTTTCATACCTAATGCATCTTGCAGTTTCTTCCAAAACCGCAATGTGAACCTCGGATCTTTATCTGAAACAATAGAAATAGGTACTCCGTGCAATCTTACAATTTAAGAAATATACAACTCAACAAAATTTTCGAGCGAATAATCTATGCGAATCAGAATGAAATGATCCGATTTAGTACATCTATCCACAACAACCCATATCACATCTTTCTTGCCCGATGACAAAGGCAAACCCAATACAAAATCCATCGTGACTTTGTCCTATTTCCACTTGGGTATCATAATCGGTTGAAGTAACCCAAATGGTACTTGATGCTCGACTTTGACTTGTTGACAGATTAAACATTTCAAAACAAAGTCAGAGATGTCTTGTTTCATACCATGCCACCAGTAAAGCTGTTCCAAATCGTTATACATTTTTGTGCTTCCCGGATGAACTGATAATCGACTGCTATATGCTTAATTCAAAATCATCTGAAGCAACTTTGAGTTTCTCGGAACACATATTCTACCTCTGAATCTTAAACAATCATCAGGATCAATCTGAAATTCTGAATCAAGGTTCGAATCACATTGTGCCCGTTTGCTAACAATTCATTATCGACTTTTTAAGCTTTGAAAATCTGCTGCATAAATAACGGACTTGCTTTCAACTCAGCTACAATCGAACCATCATCAAATAGAGCTATATGCGCATTCATTGCAAATAGAACAAACAAAGATTTTGGACTTAGAGCATCAGCAACTACTGTAACACCCCTCGCCCGCATCCGACACCGGGACGGGGTTCAAGGTGCTACCTGACTTTTACGAACACTTCCATACTAAACAGGGCCATGAAATCTCAAATAATTAAAAACTTTTATTTTCACATATAATCTGTCCCATATACGGGCTTACGAGGCCCAAAACATACATCCAGAGTGGTTCGGGACCCAACCGAGAACTCATGAAAAACTTAGAAAATCTCTTGCATCAAGGATTCATACGCCTGTGTGGGTATAGAGCACACGCCCGTGTGCTAGGGACACGCCCATGTCCCAAACCCGTGTCCAAAAACCTGGACAAATACAAGGCTATTTTCCAAGCCATTTTGTCACACTCACAATAGATACACGCATACTTATACAATAGCATACAACATGGAAAAATTAGGTACTTAAACATTCCTAACATGTCATGATTATGGCAATTTCACATGCAATAGATATTATAGATTTTACTCACATCTTTGCCACATTCATACTATAATCATTATAAACTCATCACATAATACCATAGCACATGCATGCATAATTAAAATAGATTTACAACCCCATAATCAAAATAGGCCAACACATATGGTTAAAGCCATATCACATACTCTAATATTTAAACTCCTATACATGCCATAGGCTCAAAGTACTTGAAATCACTACACCAATAGCGTTAGCTTGACAGTCTGATAATATCTCTGACAGCCTCCAACCCGAGCTAACCTAGAAACTCTAGAAAACATGGGAAAGAAGAGGGGGGGTAAGCTTTTGCTTAGTAAGTTCATATGAAAACAATAAGCACTCATTAACTTGTTTTATCAATATTTACAACATATTCTCAAGTTCACTACAAGCTGTCTTTCTGAGCAACGGTCACTAAATTATTTATATCTGGAGCTACGACGAAACTCCGAATTAAGTTCTGTTAATTTTCCCTGAAACTAGACTTATTTTCATTTCTTCCATAAAATTTTCAGAATTTTTGGTTAAGTCAAATAGTACATTTTATTCCTCAAAGTTACCCCTGATTCACTGTCTGACAGTTCCGACCCTTCTATACTAAAGTTCAATTATCCCATAGTACAAAACTCGAATAATGTTTTCGTCTATTTCTCTTGAAACTAGACTCATATTTCTACTTACTAATTTTTTTCTAGAATTTTTGGTTGGGCCAATTAGTACATTTTATTAGTTAAAGTCTCCCCTATTTCAGGGTATGACCACTCTGACCCCTGTGCACTACAAACCGAATTTCGCCCTATACAAAATTCCAACGACCATGACGTTTATTTCCCCTAAAAATAGACTCCATAAGGAATCTATTAATGTAAGGTATGACTCTTAATAATTTTTTTACAATTTTTGGTGAATTTCTAAAATCAGAACAGGGGATCTCGAATTCATTCAGACCCTGTTTCACAAGAATTCAAATATCACACAATATGGAATTCCTTTTCTTCCTTTGTTTCTTTCATGTGAAAATAGACTCATTGAGCTTTAATCCCATATTTTATTCTGCCTCTAACTCATTTTCCACTATTTTTAGTGTATTTTCAAAGTTACACTACTACAGTAACTCAAATCTGTCAAGGCTAAATTACTCATTCATGATCATTGTTCACAAAATTAATACAACATAATTTGTATAATCATCACCGAGACATTCATATCACATTTTCATTTACCATCTTACCATATTGTTGTTATGTCGAGTTTTCAACCCGAGGGTTAAGTACATACCTGTTCAAAGTATCCATTTCACAACATTTACCAATACGTCCCTTTCATCTCGAGTATTCCTCCATTTGAATAGAATTTCACCCGTTGAACACATCGAAATATAATTCGGATACATGGAAAGTTTGCACATAAGTGCCACATATGTATCCAAGCTACCATGTAACCCGCCCATAAGTGAACTCGGACTCAACTCAACGAGCTAGGGCGTTCGCATCCATAAGTGAACTCGGACTCAACTCAACGAGCTCGGATGCCTAGTTACATCTCACGAACTCGGACTCAACTCAACGAGTTCAAACATTCGCATCCATAAGTGAACTCGGACTCAACTCAACGACTTCGGATGCTCAACCATCCTAGTGACATGTCACTTGTATCCTAATCTATTCCTAAGGTTCAAGCAGGATTTTCCTCGAACACATATCCTTGCCATCTTAGTAAAATACCGAAACCAATACTCGGTAGCACTTTATATTTAACAGATAATACACATAACTAGCATTTTATTGAAAATAACCACAAAGCATATATTTCATGATAAAATCAGCATATCATATATTTAACATCAATAACTTAAAAATAACAATTATGCTACATTATTTACACATGAACTTACCTCAATACCACAAAGGTGAAAAAAAAGACGTAATTATCCCTTAATCGATTTCTTTCCGTTCTAGGTCCAAATCTCGATTTTCATCATCTAAAATATCACATTCAACTTATTAAAACAATGTACTGATCAAATTAGTCCATTGACACACTTGGGCAACTTTTACAATTTTGCCCCTATATTTTGCCAAAATTACCAAATTACCTCTAGGCTCGTAAAATAATTTTTATCACATTTCTTTACTCCTTGAGTCTAGATGAACCATTTTCATAACTATAGCAACTCATAATTTCAACTATTTCACTCATTTACAACTCATTTTACAACTTAGCAATCTAGCCCTTTTTAAGGTGTTTTCATGCAATTTCTTTCACAAAAGTTGTTTATTAGACAACTAGGACTCATAATCTTCCAAAAAACATAGCAAACAACACATTTACTCTCATGGAAAAACCCTAGACTCTTCATCATTTTGCAAAATAGACCCCTCATATGAAAGCTCAAGCTTTAGAGGTTCCAAAAATGTAAAAAAATCAAGAAAAAGCATTAAAATCACTTACTATAAAGGGAGTTTCTTTGCTGAAAGTTTCTAGCTTCTAAACCCTTTCTTTGCTGCCATTTTTTTCGGTAGAGAGAAGACGAAGAAAAGATGATATTTTCTTTTCTTTATTTTATTACTTATTTGTCAAATAAGTCACCCAACACTTACCTAACATGTTTGACCATTTCATTCCTTGTCTCATGGCCGTCCATCACTCTTTAAATGGCCTAATTTCACTTTAAAGACCCCCAATTTAAAATACAAGGCAATTTAACACCTTTAGGTATTAAAACTCAACTTTTACCTTTTACGTGATTTAGTCCTTTTTCGAAATTGGACTAGAAATCGCTAAAATTAACTTACCAAAATTTACATGCACTTATAAAATTATATTATAACACAAAATAATACTAAAATAATTTTCTCTGGCCTCGGAATAGTGGTCCAAAAACTACTGTTCCGACTAGGCCCAAAATCGGGCTGTTACAACTACATTGGCCTTTCCCGAATGGTAGTCAATTACAAGCTCGTAATCTTTTAACAACTCTAACCATCTTCACTGTCGTAAATTCAAATCTTTCTGAGTCATCAAGTATTTTAAGCTTTTTTTATAGGAATAAACGTGACATTTATCACCGAACAAATAGTGGCGCCAAATCTTCAACATAAACACAATAGCTGCCAATTCCAAATCATGCGTCAGATAGTTCTTTTCATGCGGCTTTAACTGTCTCGAGGCATGTGACAGCCTTAAAACGACCCTAGTCGAAATGTGGTTTCGGGACCACAAAACCGAGGTATAAAAATAATTTAATATTTATTTTATTTCCTATAATGTGTGTTAACTCATGTGTGACATTTTTGATGTTTTGATTTAGAGCTATAAATGTGAATTTCACTAGAAATGACCTAGTAGTAAACTTTAAAAGTATGATGGGGAAATGTGTGATGACTAATTAAAGCATGCATGCAAAACAATGGACTTGCATGTCAAATTCCCCCCCCCAATAGCTAGTGGCCGGCCATGACAAGGAATTATGGGCAAAATCATGTCATGGAACATGTTTGGTAAGTGGGTTATGTTGGAATGAATAAAATAAGGAGTATGGAATAAAAAAAAAATGTGTGTGAAGGCTTCTCTCCCTCCCCATTGCCGTGTAGGTAGGAAAGAAAACAAAAAAATTTTGTTCATCCATTTCACTCTCTTTTTGGCCGAAAATACTAAGGATAAGGAAGGAGTTTTGCTTCATGCTTGGTTTGGAAAAGGATTAGGAAGGGGTTTGGCTATACTTGCATCAATATTAAGGTATGTTTGATGTTGTGCCATGAGATTCATGCATGTTTTTGGTTGCTAACTTGATGTTCTTATTAGCCCATGGTTCAAATCTTTGTTATATCATGGGGATGGTATTTGGCCAAGGTGGATTTTGAGTTAATGCCATTGCATGTTAAATATGAAGCTTGATGATGATACATGTGATGGTGGATTCAGGACTCTTAGATTTTCTTTAAGCATTTTTGAATGAGATACTAAGTTCTTTGTGTAATCATGACCAGAATTATGGTGTCGTGATGTATTCGGCCATGGTACATCCATAAGTGTGATTTATGCTCATTGCATGGAAAGTAAGATTTGTGTTTCAAATCATGTTCATGTTTAGTTACAATCAACTTGAGATTCGGCTCTAGCATATATATATGTATATATGTTTGAGCATGATGTATTGGTATGACATATATATACTATCTCAAGGTATATACTTACTTATGATGATGTTTTGGTTATGAAGGAAATGATAGATGTGTATTGAGTTACAATATGGAGTGCATTAGTTAGTAAAATGTATGCTGTTTTGTGTGGTAATAAGTGTATAATTGGCCTCAACATGGACATGCATATTCGGCCACATGAGGGAAATTGGTGTGCATGCATTCGGTTAGAGGCAAGCATATTGATGCCTATTCTTGGCTTAGAAAATTCGCTAAGAGGAATATTAACTAATGTGTTGAGTTCGATTCATGATTCGTACATATGCGACTTTGATGCCTAATGAGTATATATATTGGCTAAGTACCTTGAATTCCTCTTTCGATGCTCAAATGATTAAATCAATTTATTTGTCAAATTAAGCTCAAGAGCAAAGGGGAGCTAAATCCGATAAAGGGAAGGAAAAAGTAGTCGAGTAGCCGTCGAAATCGCTCGACAACATTCAAGGTAAGTTCTCGAGTAATGGAACTTAGATTATGGTTTGATTAGATCATGCTCTTTGTGTGTGGCTATTGAGCCGAAATTTGCAAATGTGATAAGTGACTTGTGTTTGAATTTTGCTAATGAGAATGAAATACGAATGTGTCATGATTTATTGATAATTGTGCTTGGCTATTTGAATGATGTCCGGGCTAAGTCCCGAAGGCTTTGTGTTAAGTGACTATATCCGGACTAAGATCCGAAGGCGTTCGTGCAAGCTAATAAATCCGGGCTAAGCCCGAAGGCATTTGTCGCGATTCTGAAACCGGGTTAAGTCCGAAGGCATTCGATGCGAGTTACTATAACCGGCTTTGTCCGAAGGCATTTGAGCGAGTCGTTATATCCGGTTAAATTCCGAAGATACGTGATTCGAGAACGAGCGTGCTTGCTGTAAAAATTTCAGTCAATACGCTTGGAAAAATTCCAGCAATGAGATATGTTCGGATGTGCTTGAAATTAGTTGATTCCTTGAATGATATTCGCTCGATCGAGTAATGAGCTTCGGTATTTGGCTAAGATGATCCCTTATGTATGAATATAGGGGTTGGAATGTGAAATAAGTATGATATTGAGAATTTGTGCATACGAAATTATCCGTTAGCTATATGAATGCTATGCTTTTGTTGTCTGGAATCCTTGCTCAAACTTACTAAGCATAAATTGCTTACTCCGTTTCTCTGCTTTTCTGCTTTTATAGATTTTGCTCGTTAGCTATCGGATTCGGGATCATTAAAGTCGAAGTCATCCACACTATCAAAGCCCCCATTTTGGTACAATTTTGGTTGAACTTTGAAATGGCATTTATAGGACTACCCTTTTGTTGTAGGTCATGTACCTTTCGGTTTTGTGTAAACTTGGATAGCCATGCGAAAATGGCTTATATCGTTTTAGCATAGTACTATAATCGTTTGTATGTTGATCATTATGAGGTATGGAATTGTTTTGAACGATTAGCCATTGGAATGGTTAATCATGATCACACTTTGTGCTATGTATGCAAAAAGGGCCAATTGAATCATGGAAATCATGAAATAGGTAAAGCCTGCCTTAAAGGCAGATGCTGACAGCAGCAGTGATGTGGATGTGAAAAATCACTAAAAATAGTAGGAATAGTATTAAATAGTGAATAAATTATGTAAATGAATTTTGATGAATCTACTTTCATGTGGAAGAAACGAAACGGTCATATGAGTTATATGTTAAGAGATATTAAAGTTCTCGTGAAACAGGGCCAGAACGGTTTCTGGATCCCCTGTTCCGACTTTGGAAATTCATTGTAAATTAACCAGAGATAATTAGGAGTCATGCCATATATGTATAGATTCCTCTCTGAGTCTAGTTTCTATAGAAACAAATGGAATCAGTATTGAAGCCCTGTACAGGGAGATATCCAATTTGTAAGGCACGAAGGTCAGTGTAGTCGATCCCTGCAACAGGGGAGACTTTAACTAATAAACTGTACTAATTGGCTAGACCAAAAATTCTAGAAAAAAATATGTAGATGGACACATGAGTCTAGTTTCAGGGAAAAATTACAAAACTAATTTTCGAGCTTTTAATCTCAAGATATGATTTTTAAGGCGACAGTGACGCAGTAACCAGCTTGTCTGGAAATTTCTAAATGGACTGTGAAAATAGTTAAGTCTGTGTGCACCCTGTGTTCGATTCCGGTAACGGACTCGGGTACGGGGTGTTACAATTTTATTGGTATTAGTGCTACGGTTTAGTCGATTCTAGGACTACCGTAATGCGTTTGGGTCTAGCTATACATGCCATTTTATGTGATTATTTGATAGTGTGGTGATTTCTGACGTTTGAATTTGTGTTTATTTATAGTAATGGATACCGATCCCAACCGAGCGATAGCTGATGATGTGGAGAGTGTGGCGCCTACACCCTCACAAGGGACAGCGCCGGCGGACTCTCATCCTGTTGCTAGCAATCCGAATGATGAGGCTAGGCAAGCCTTTTATAGCGTGATGAATGATTGGTTCAACCAATACATTCGAACTAATCTACTGTTCCACAACCTCCATTCCCAACAAACACAACCCCGCACCTACAATGCGTCCGTGAATCGACCAAATAAGGTCGAATAAGCCCCAGTTGATGAATCCGAAAACACGGGCTCTGAATTCAAAGCTACGGATAACGACGATGCCGAGCAAGCTGAATTTTGGTTGGACAACACTATCCGGTACTCGATGAGCTATCTTGTACACCCGATGAATGCCTAAAGTGTGCTATCTCCTTGCTACGTGATTACGCCTACTATTGGTGGAGCACTCGACCACTTGTTGTGCCCGAGAGCAAGTAACTTGAGAATTTTTCCAAACCGAGTTTGGAAAAAGTATATCGATCGAGATTTGTTGATCAAAAGCGGAAGGAATTTCTTGAGCTTAAGCAAGGTTCTATGTCGCCATCGACACGAGCGAAAATTTGTTAGACTTAGTAGATACGCTCGGGAATGTGTTTCGTCCGAGGTTGTAATGTAAACGCTCGAGGATGGGCTGAATGAAGACATAAAAATGTCCGTTGGCATTCTTGAAATACGAGAGTTCGTAGTACTTGTCGAGCGGCGTGTAAAGTCAAGAGCTTAGAAAAGAAAAACAAAAAGTTGATGTGGGAATTGGAGAGTTTAGTAAAGATCCTCGGAAAGTCTCTTCAACATGCATCGAAGAAATTTAGAGATGATGTGGGCGGTCTAGAGGCACTCCGGCCTTTTAGACGAGATCGTGATCAGCCCCACATGGGTACACGAGGCACTTCGATCGCCGATGTTGGGAATGAGCGTCGAGACAAAGCGAGTGTCGACATTGTGGCAAATGGCATTCTGGAAGCTGTAGGTTCCGTGACCGCTCCTGTTACAAGTGCGGATCGGTCGACCACTTTATTAAAGATTGCCCGAGGTTGCCTGAACAAAATACAAATCAGAGTGGGAAACCGGGTGCTACCACTGCTCGAGGTAGACCATCTGGAAATACGGGCAATGCTAGTGGTGGTCAGAGAGGATCTAGAGATGCTACGACCAGATCCGAGGCTCGCGCTCCTGCTAGGGCTTATGCCATACTGCGCGTGAGGATGCTTCCTCGCCGGATGTTATTACCGGTACTTTCACTCTCTTTGATACTAATGTGATTGCTTTAATTGACCCCGGTTCTACTCACTCTTATATATGCGAAACCTTAGCATCCAAAGAAGACTTTACCTATTGAGTCTCTTGAGTTTGTAATTCGGTGTCAAATCCCTTGGTTAGTTACGTCTTTGGTCGACAAAGTGTGTAAGAAATGTCCCTAGTAATTGAGATTCTGTTTTCCGCGGACTTGATGCTTTTGCCGTTCGATGAATTTGATGTTATTCTTGGGTTGGATTGGTTGACCGTGCATGATGCGGTTGTGAATTGCAAAAGCAAGACTATTGATTTGAGGTGCGCAAATAACAAGATGATCCGAGTTGAATCTACGGACTTAAAGGGTTGCCATTGTAATATCATCAATGTTGGCCCGAAATATGTAAGAAAGGGTGAAGCATACCTTGCGTATGTACTTGATGATAAGGAGTTAGAAGTAAAACCGAATCTGTGCGGTGGTTTGTGATTACGGATGTTTTCAGAAGAATTACCGGGTTTGCCACTGTTCGGAGATAGAGTTTGGTATTGAGCTTGTACCTAGGACCACACCGATTTCGATAGCTCCGTATCGTATGGCACCAACGGAATTAAAGGAGTTGAAAGCTCGGTTGCAAGAGTTGGTGGATAGAGGTTTTGCTCGCCTCGAGTTTTTCACCTTGGGGTGCACCGGTGTTATTTGTGAAAAGAAGGACGGAACTATGAGGTTGTGCATCGACTATCGCCACTTAATAAAGTGACAATAAAGAACAAATATCCGTTATCACAGATCGATGATTTGTTCGATCAACTGAAGGAGCCTCGGTGTTCTCAAAAATAGATTTGAGATCGGGCTATTATCGATTCATGAATCCGAGATTCGGATATACCCAAAGCGCCTTGAGCGAGATATGGTCACTACGAGTTCTTAGTGATGCCGTTTGGGCTCACTAATGCCCTGCGGTATTTATGGATTTGATGAATCGGATCTTCGACCGTATTTGGATCGGTTCGTAGTTGTGTTCATTGGCGACATCTTGGTCTATTCAAGAGATGAGACCGAACATGCGAGCACCGAGAGTAGTGTTGCAAGCTTTACGAGACAAGCGGTTATACGCTAAGTTCAAGAAGTGCGAGTTACGGTTAAGAGAGGTTAGCTTCTTGGGTCATGTGGTATCGCATCGGGTATTCGAGTCGACCGAGTAAAATTTCAGCCATACTTAACTGGAAGCCTCGAGGAATATTACTAAGGTTCGAGCTTTTTGGGGCTTGCTTAGGTTACTACCGACGGTTTGTAAAAGGATTCTCAATGATAGCCACACCCATGACTTAAACCGCTTCGTAAAGATGTCAAGTTTGAATGGACGGAAAAGTGTCGAAAAGTTTCGATCAATTGAAAACTCATTTGTGGAAGCTCCAGGTTTAGTGCAGCCGAATCGGCAAAGAGTTTGTCATCTATAGTGACGCCTCCTACTTGGGTTAGGTTGCGTATTGATGCAAGAAGGTCGAGTTGTGGCCTACGCGTCGAGACAATTAAAGCCACATCAGAAAAATTATCCGACCAATGATCTCGAACTGGCTGCCATCGTATTCGCCTTAAAGATATGGCGACATTACCTATTTGGTGAGAAGTGCCATGTGTACTCGGATCACAAAAGTCTCAAATATTTGATGACTCAAAGAGACTTAAATCTGCGACAAATACGTTGGCTCGAGTTGTTAAAAGATTATGAGCTCGTCATTGATTATCACCCGGGAAAGGCTAATGTGGTTGCGGATGCCTTAAGCCGGAAATCGCTGTTTGCTTTACGAGCAATGAATGTACACCTATCTATTCTACCCGACAATGTGTTAGTAGCCGAATTAAAGGCCAAACCATTGTTAACTCATCAAATTCGTGAGGCTTAGAAAGTTGACGATGAGTTGCTTGCAAAACGGGCTGAGTGTGTTCTGAACAAGGAATCGGAGTTTCAAATTGATGATGACGATTGTTTGAGGTTCGAAGTCGCTGTGTGTTCCAAAGAATTGAGAACTCATTTCGATAATTCTGACGAAGCCCATTGTAGCCGAATGGCAATTCACCCGGAGTAACGAAGATGTACAATGATTTGAAACGCGTCGGTTTTGGTGGCATGGTATGAAACGAGACATCTCCGACTTTGTTTGAGATGTTTAATATGTCAACAAGTGAAAGCGAACATCAAGTGCCTTGAGATTACTTCACCGATCACGATACCCGAATGGAAATGGGATCGAGTCACAATGGACTTTGTGTCCGGACCGCCATTGTCGCAAGTAAGAAGGATGCGATTTGGGTTGTTGTTGATAGATCGACTAAGTCGGCTCACTTTATCCTGTGCGTCGGATCTTTCATTGGATAAACTAGTTGAATTGTACGTTTCTCAGTTGTGAGATTACACGGGTACCGATTTACATTGTGTCGGATAGAGATCCGAGGTTCACCTCGCGATTTTGGAAGAAATTGCAAGAAGCTTTGGGAACCAAGTTGCATTTCAGCACCGCCTTTCACCCTCAAACCGATGGTCAATCCGAGCGGATAATTCAGATACTTGAGGATATGTTGAGATGTTGCATTCTCGAGTTCGGTGGTTCATGGGAGCGGTATTTACCTTTGATTGAATTCACAACAATAGTTTTCAATCAAGTATTAAGATGGCGCCTTACGAGGCTTTGTGCAGGCGTAAATGCCGTACACCATTGTTTTGGACCGAGCTCGGTGAAAACAAAATTTTGGAGTGGATTTGATTAAAGATGCTGAGCAGAAGGTAAAGGTAATCCGTGAAAGTCCGAAGGCGCCACGGATCGTCGAAATCATACCGATTTGAAACGAAAGGACATTGAGTATCGGTGGGAGATAAAGTGTTTCTTAAAGTTTCGCCTTGGAAAAGATACTCGATTCTACCGTAAGGGCAAGTTGAGCCGAGATTCATTGGGCCGTCTGAAATCTCCGAACGAGTTGGCCCGATTGCGTATCGTTTGATTTTGCCCCGAACTCGAAAAGATTCACAATGTCTTCCACGTTTCAATGCTTCGACGCTATAGATCGATCCGTCGCACGTAATTAGTCCATCGAGGTTGAAATTCAAGCCGATATGAGTTATGAAGAAGAACCGATTCAGTATCCTAGCTCGTGAAGTAAAAGAGTTGCGAAACAAAAGGGTTCCGCTAGTGAAAGTGTTATGGCTCAAACACGGAATAGAAGAAGCTACTTGGGAACCCGAGAACTCTATGAAAGAGCGATACCCAAATCTATTTACCGGTAAGATTTTTGGGGACAAAAATTTCTTAAGTGGGGAGAGTTGTGTGACCTTAAAACGACCCTAGTCGGAATGTGGTTTCGGGACCACAAAACCGAGGCATAAAAATAATTTAATATTTATTTTATTTCCTATAATGTGTGTTAACTCATGTGTGACATTTTTGATGTTTTGATTTAGAGCTATAAATGTGAATTTCACTAGAAATGACCTAGTAGTAAACTTTGAAAGTATGATGGGGAAATGTGTGATGACTAATTAAAGCATGCATGCAAAACAATGGACTTGCATGTCAAATTTCCCCAATAGCTAGTGGCCGGCCATGACAAGGAATTATGGGCAAAATCATGTCATGAAACATGTTTGGTAAGTGGGTTATGTTGGAATGAATAAAATAAGGAGTATGGAATAAAAAAAAAATGTGTGTGAAGGCTTCTCTCCCTCCCCATTGTCGTGTAGGTAGGAAAGAAAACAAAAAATTTTGTTCATCCATTTCACTCTCTTTTGGCCGAAAATACTAAGGATAAGGAAGGAGTTTTGCTTCATGCTTGGTTTGGAATAGGATTAGGAAGGGTTTGGCTATACTTGCATCAAGATTAAGGTATGTTTGATGTTGTGCCATGAGATTCATGCATGTTTTGGTTGCTAACTTGATGTTCTTATTAGCCCATGGTTCAAATCTTTGTTATATCATGGGGATGGTATTTGGCCAAGGTGGATTTTGAGTTAATGCCATTGCATGTTAAATATGAAGCTTGATGATGATACATGTGATGGTGGATTCAGGACTCTTAGATTTTCTTTAAGCATTTTTGAATGAGATACTAAGTTCTTTGTGTAATCATGACCAAAATTATGGTGTCGTGATGTATTCGGCCATGGTACATCCATAAGTGTGATTTATGCTCATTGCATGGAAAGTAAGATTTGTGTTTCGAAATCATGTTCATGTTTAGTTACAATCAACTTGAGATTCGGCTCTAGCATATATATATGTATATATGTTTGAGCATGATGTATTGGTATGACATATATATACTATCTTAAGGTATATACTTACTTATGATGATGTTTCGGTTATGAAGGAAATGATAGATGTGTATTGAGTTACAATATGGAGTGCATTAGTTAGTAAAATGTATGCTGTTTTGTGTGGTAATAAGTGTATAATTGGCCTCAACATGGACATGCATATTCGCCACATGAGGGAAATTGGTGTGCATGCATTCGGTTAGAGGCAAGCATATTGATGCCTATTCTTGGCTTAGAAAATTGGCTAAGAGGAATATTAACTAATGTGTTGAGATCGATTCATGATTCGTACATATGCGACTTTGATGCCTAATGAGTATATATATTGGCTAAGTACCTTGAATTCCTCTTCGATGCTCAAATGATTAAATCAATTTATTTGTCAAATTAAGCTCAAGAGCAAAGGGGAGCTAAATCCGATAAAGGGAAGGAAAAAGTAGTCGAGTAGCCGTCGAAATCGCTCGACAACATTCAAGGTAAGTTCTCGAGTAATGGAACTTAGATTATGGTTTGATTAGATCATGTTCTTTGTGTGTGGCTATTGAGCCGAAATTTGCAAATGTGATAAGTGACTTGTGTTTGAATTTTGCTAATGAGAATGAAATACGAATGTGTCATGATTTATTGATAATTGTGCTTGGCTATTTGAATGATGTCCGGGCTAAGTCCCGAAGGCTTTGTGTTAAGTGACTATATCCGGACTAAGATCCGAAGGCGTTCGTGCGAGTTAATAAATCCGGGCTAAGCCCGAAGGCATTTGTGCGAGTTACGAAACCCGGGTTAAGTCCCGAAGGCATTCGTGCGAGTTACTATAACCGGGCTTTGTCCCGAAGGCATTTGAGCGAGTCGTTATATCCGGTTAAATTCCGAAGATACGTGATTCGAGAACGAGCGTGCTTGCTGTAAAAATTTCAGTCAATACGCTTGGAAAAATTCCAGCAATGAGATATGTTCGGATGTGCTTGAAATTAGTTGATTCCCTTCGAATGATATTCGCTCAGTCGAGTAATGAGCTTCCGGTATTTGGCTAAGAAGATCCCTTATTTATGAATATAGGGGTTGGAATGTGAAATAAGTATGATATTGAGAATTTGTGCATACGAAATTATCCGTTAGCTATATGAATGCTATGCTTTTGTTGTGCTGGAATCCCTTGCTCAAACTTACTAAGCATAAATTGCTTACTCCGTTTCTCTGTTTCTCTGTTTTATAGATTTTGCTCGTTAGCTATCGGATTCGGGATCATTGAAGTCGAAGTCATCCACACTATCAAAGCCCCCATTTTGGTACAATTTTGGTTGAACTTTGAAATGGCATGTATAGGACTACCCTTTTGTTGTAGGTCATGTACCTTTCGGTTTTGTGTAAACTTGGATAGCCATGCGAAAATGGCTTATATACGTTTTTAGCATAGTACTATAATCGTTTGTATGTTGATCATTATGAGGTATGGAATTGTTTTGAACGATTAGCCATTGGAATGGTTAATCATGATCACACTTTGTGCTATGTATGCTAAAAGGGCCAATTGAATCATGGAAATCATGAAATAGGTAAAGCCTACCTTAAAGGCAGATGCTGACAGCAGCAGTGATGTGGATGTAAAAAATCACTAAAAATAGTAGAAATGGTATTAAATAGTGAATAAATTATGTAAATGAACTTTGATGAATCTACATTCATGTGGAAGAAACGAAACGGTCATATGAGTTATATGTTAAGAGATATTAAAGTTCTCGTAAAACAGGGCCAGAACGGTTTCTGGATCCCCTGTTCCGACTTTGGAAATTCATTGTAAATTAACCAGAGATAATTAGGAGTCATGCCATATATGTATAGATTCCTCTCTGAGTCTAGTTTCTATAGAAACAAATGGAATCAGTATTGAATCTCTGTACAGGGAGATATCCAATTCGTAAGGCACGAAGGTCAGTGTAGTCGATCCCTGCAACAGGGGAGATTTTAACTAATAAACTGTACTAATTGGCTCGACCAAAAATTCTAGAAAAAAATATGTAGATGGATACATGAGTCTAGTTTCAGGGAAAAATTACGAAACTAATTTTTGAGCTTTGAATCTCAAGATATGATTTTTAAGGCGACAGTGATGCAGTAACCAGCTTGTCTGGAAATTTCTAAATGGACTGTGAAAATAGTTAAGTCTGTGTGCACCCTGTGTTCGATTCCGGTAACGGACTCGGGTACGGGGTGTTACAAGGCATAAGCTGTAATTTTTCCTTCCTGCATCAAAACATATCCCAAACCATTCAAAGATGCATCACTAAAGATTATGAATTATTCACCCGATTCTGGCTAAGCATCGGAGCTTCAGTCAACAAAGCTTTCAACTTATCAAAACGTTTCTGGCACTTTTCTAACCACTCGAAATTAAGATCTTTCTAAAGTAGTCTCATCATCGGGGTTGCAATCTGTAACACCCCTAACCCGTATCCATTGTCGGAATGGGGTTACAAGGCATTACCGATCATAATACTATTCAGAACAGACTTTCATCATAAGATTAATCATCTAACTTTTTTTTAAACCAAACTAACATGTTTCGATATACCATTTATCTAATTAACCAAACTCCAGTTAACTCAATACAAAAAATTAATCATAGAAATCAAATGCATAACTTATAACCCGATACAATTCATTTCATATTCAAATTATATATGCAAACCTAACCTTTAAAGCATACGTATGGTTAATATATGAATTAATCTATCAACTTGCAATTTACATGCACCAATTTTAATTAATAAATTCATACATCATTTATTTCATATAAATAACATATATCACAATATCCACTTCATTTATTAAATATTATCAAACCTTATAATATATATTGCTTAACCACAAATATTCTATTTCACAATTATAACACGAGCATACAAGTAAACATATAATGACCTATTTTAATCACATTGTTGAACCACAAATGTAGTATATTAATAAATCTAAATTGTAACACCCTGAATTTGGGCCTAGAAGTTTTGGGCCTTGAGCATGGGAGCAGTTGAAGGCAGCTTATAATATTCATTGTGCGTGAAAATTTCAGTAGTTGACGGCTTGTTTTAGTGGTTAAGTGTCTTTGAGAAGTGTTGGAGAAGTCCCGGTTCAAACACGGACTCTAGCAAAAATTTTGGTTTAAGGTGAATCAAACCACAGGTGTAGTAGGTAGGCCTTAAGAATATTGTTGGAGAAATTGTGACACAAAAAGCCTTGTGGCTTAGTGGCAAGTAGCGTATGAAGCATTTAAGGGGAGGCATGGGTTCGAATCCTATGGCAAGCAAAGAGCATTTATTTTGCTAACAGGGGGCGGCAAGAGTTGGTGTTGAATTTAAACTCTGATGATGGAGGGATCCCACATCGGGAAGCTAACATAAGAGTGGATACGAAGCTAGCTTTAAATAGAGAGAACCATGAGGAGAGTAGAGGTACCTTTCTCGGCTGATCCCTTTCGCTGTATGGCGTGCTCGTTTGGGTTGGGCGTCGGCTAAGAGTGCTCGGAGCGTGGATTAACTCCAATCTCCAATCAGGTGTGTATTTCTCACTACTCTAGCTGTAGGATGGCTACTTCAGACCGCGATGGGCCGAAAGGGGCCATGTGGGCCTAATGGGCCTACAGGCCCAATTGGATAAGTTGTTTTATTGTGTAGTAAATATTGGACTAGGCTAGGTGAATCTCATATTTGTGGCTAGATTTGGGCTAAAAGGGCCACACGAGCGTGTGGGTCCATTTGGGCTGAGAAAGGGCTTTAGGCCCATTCGTATTGTTATCCCTGTTTAGAATACTTTAGTTTACCGAATTACCAAAATACCTCTGGTTTGTAAAATTACTAAAATACCCTTGGTTTATAAAATCACCAAAATACCCCTGGTTTGTTGAATTATCAAAATACCCTTGTAGGGTAGAATTACTGAAATACCCCTGTAGGGTAGAATTACTGAAATACCCCTGTAGGGTAGAATTACCGAAATACCCCTATAGGGTAGAATTACTGAAATACCCCTGTAGGGTTGAATTACCGAAATACCCTTGTAGGGTAGAATTACTGAAATACCCCTGTAGGGTAGAATTACTGAAATACCCCTGTAGGGTAGAATTACTGAAATACCCTTGTAGGGTAGAAATATCGAAATACCCCTGTAGGGTAAAATTACCGAGATACCCTTGTGGGGTAAAATTACCATTTTGCCCCTAGGGTGTTAAATGACTGTTTTGCCCTTGTGGGCAAGTGACTGACTTGGACTGTGTGGTTGACGGATTTGATTGTGAATATATGTTGGTGATATGAATGACTTGACTGTGATTGTTTGATTCAAATATGGGCATGATATTCTAATTTTGTATGTTGTTTGCCATAACATGTATAACTGTTGCATGGGATATGGGTTATATTGATGGAGGAAGCGTTCTGGCAGCCTCGCTGCAATCTGTGGCCTCGTTACATATATCTGTTCTGGTGACTTCATCACAATATCTGGCAGCCTCGCTGCAATCTGGTGGCTTCGCCACATATATATATATGTTCTGGTGGCCTAGCCACAATATCTGTATCTAGTGACTTCGTCACAATATCTGGCAGCCTCGCTGCAAATTCTGTGGTGTGTAGCGGATGGGTTGGTCAAGTTGTCTCCCCACATGGTGTAAGGTTGGTACGAGGGTGTATACGGATGGATTGGGTTAGGTTTGCATTCACATTCGATTCGATTCGATTACATTACGACATCGATTCGATTACATTACCTAATTCGATTTTGGTTACGATTACGATTCGATTTTGGTTCGATTCGATTGATTATCTAATCGATTCGATTCGATTTTGATTCTGTCACCTGATTCTGATTCTAATTCTGATTCTCATTTTGATTCTAGTTATGATAATGTTTCTTATTCTGTAATGGGTTAAAACCCATCTGGTACTGTCTGTTATAGTGGACTAAGGCCCAATTGATCTTGAAAGCGTAAGTAAGGTGAAGGCGGACTTTTAATTCTTTTATATGACCTGATTGTTCCTTTTTATAGTAGGGATTTCACACTGAGTTTAAGTAAACTCACCCGTTTATTAACCTTTCGGTAATTTCTAGCCTTAGACAGATCGAGGCTGCGAGGGCTCGGAGGAAGCCACACACACTGTTTATGTTACAGTTTTGATTATTACTTTTAAATATTTTTATGTAGGTTGTAGTAAAGCCGTTGTAATTTTCTGGATTTCAAATTCAAAATTTTATTTATTGTTCTTATAATTGCTAGTATTAGAATACGGTTTTCCAAAGCAACTACTGTTGTTCAAAACATCACGTAACCATAATTGTTTTTAAATTAAGCTTCCAGAATCGCCAAGATTTTTACAAAGTTGTGAAGAATGTTATGCAAATTGAGGTTTCTAACAAGGTTTAAAAAGGGTATAAGTTTTTAATTATTAAGAAGGGTTTTTAATGGAAACATGGTTTTCGAAAAACACTTCAATGTGACATGCCAGATTCGAGCCAAACTTCCAGACCGGGTTTGGGGTGTTACATAAATAATATATCCAACTTGTCTCTACTTGGCCAATGCATTACATTAATAGCTATGACTTATGCGCATATATATATACTCATACATTGCTATTACAATTGAATTAAAATAACTAATAGCAATTCAAATATATATATATACATATCATAAGCATTTCACTTCAATACTAAGCCGAATTTAGTAAGCCATTCTCAACTAAAAAACATATCATATAATACACCTATACCAAAATAGATCTCAAACACATTATAATATAGCCGAATACTCTTTAGTACCGATTCATGATATAAAATTTACCTTCCAAAGATAAATCATTAATCAACTATAGATATATATATCCAAGACACATACCTTATAAATCATATGGAAAATATAACAAATTAACTCCAACCATGTTCGATTATTACAAAATATCCTTCATTACCAAATCATTTATAACATCTTAACTAGCATAATAACCGAATTCACATATATACTTTATCTTAGTAAGAACCACATCCAAATCAATCAAACATACCTATGTATATATTATGACCAATTCATTCATATCACATCTAAAATATCACAAATACCATTCATCCATAGCACATAACATTATAACCAAAACAAACTTAAACCATAATCAAACATAATCGATTTCAAGAAAAGAAATTAAGCCATTTTCACATGGCTAACATACATATACTTTCAAAATAAACTAACTCTAAGGCTAGCCTACACATGCGATAATTCGAGCTCAACTTCTTAAGTATTGAAACAGTAGATAGTTTGATGAACTTTGCTGACGAGTCGAAATGAGAATTTGTATAAGACCATATCTACGATATAGCATCGATGTGAGATCTCATGTAAGACCACGTCTGGAACATGGTGTTGGCATCTTATTTGTGTATGATAATCCTGAGTATCCTTAGTATTCCAAATGGTTCAACGGGTAGTCCAAAGATTTGTCAAAGATTTGTCGATGTATGATCATATTGAAAGGGTACAAGTATGTGCGCCAAGCTTGTAGTTATTGAGATTATGAAATGATGAAACTTCGGTAAGATGAGAATAAAGATATTGTGATCTCAAGTTCTATTGAACATTCTGTAAATTGAATGAGGTAGGTTGTAATTACAAAGATTACTGAAAATGAGATGAGTTAGTTTATGTTATGTATGTGTACGATAATGCATGTTATTATTGATTATTAATTATATGCAACTTACTAAGCTTTATGCTTACTCCTTCTCTCTTCCATTTCCTTGTAGTATCTCCAAGCTAGCTGAGGATCAAAGGACGTCGAAGGCTCGCTCACACTATCAACTAATCTTTTGGGTATAGTTAGTCTCAACATTTTGAGTATGGCATGTATAGGGACTTGGTCTTTGGTTATATGTCATATTGGTCTAGCCAAATGTGTTGGCTTATAATGATAGTTGATTCATTTTGTGTATGGCCATGAGATATGGCTCATAATGATTATTGGGTTGTAAACCTATTCATCTATGTATATATGTGCGAATTCCATTATGATATGACCTATGGTTATTGATGATTGAATGTTCATGAAGGTCTTGTGTGTGTATAAGATGGTATTAATATGCATGCATACAAGTTTAAGTAATATTGCTTATTCGTATATGCGTGTTGGTAAGATTTGATTTGTCATATTAGGGAGTCTTAAACAAGTATAATGTGATGGGAAGTTGTCATGCATAGGCTACGTTATGAGTGTTAAGGTATCATTGCAACCATAGAGGTGTTTGTACAAATAAAGGTGGCAAGTGGCTTGGAAAATAGCCTTAAAGTCGCCCACACGGCTAGACACACGGGCATGTGTCTAGACTGTGTGTGACACACGGCTTGCCCCATGGGCGTGTGATCCAGCTAAGTGTCTCCTGCACCCTAATTAATGCAAAACAGAATGCCCAATAGTAAACACAAGTGCAAAGACACGGCCGTGTGTCTCGGTCGTGTGAGAGACACGGCTTCAGAACATGGGCGTATGCCCAAGCCATGTGAAGTCTGCACCTAATTTTTGAATTTAATTTGCCACACGGCCTAAGGACACGGGCATGTACCTTGGCCATGTGACCTTATTTGGTTGATGATGTCATGTCAGAGAGTTACACGGGCTGAGGAAACAGGCGTGTCCCAAGCCACACAGGTGTGTGACTCTCCAAAACATGAAAATTTTCTAAGTGTTGTAAAAGTTTTGAAAGTTCTTGATTTAGTCCCAAATCTTTTCGATGCATGTTTACGGCTTTGTAGGCTCGTATAAGGGATTTTAAGTATATGTTTGAATGAACTTAGTTGGAACAAAATTTCATGGCCCAGTTTTGTGCGTTTGATTGCGTTCGAGTACAATAATGCCTCGTACCCTGTTCCAACGTTAAGTACAGGTAAAGGGTGTTACATGTAGTTAGAAAATACATGGCAAATCTCGATAAAGAACACTAGAAAGTAGCTTTGTGGATGTCAAGATACTTACAAGGTATTTCTAATGTTTACTTATAGTATGGAAGAATTAAAGATGGAGTCATTGGGCATGTTGATGCTGAATTTGCTAGAGACCTTGATAGAATAAGACCTCTCACAGGTTATGTCTTTACAATCGAAGGTTGTGCAATCAGTTGGAAAGCCACTTTGCAAACTACAGTCACTTTGTCTACCATTGAAGCTAATTACATGGCGATTACTGAGGCTAGTAAATAACTCATTTAGTTGAAAGGACTCTTTAGTGAACTCAATGAAGACCTTCAAATCAGTACAATATTTTGTGACAGTCAAAGTGCCATCTTCCATACAAAAAATCAAATGTTTCATGAGAGAACAAAACACATTGATGTTCGGTATCATTTTGTTCATGATATTATTATTTGTGGTGATATTGTTGTGAGAAAAATTAGTACTCATGAAAATCCTACATATTTGATGACTAAGTCACTTCCCATAACCAAGTTTGAGCATTGCTTAGACTTGGTTGGTATTCATTGTTGAAGTTAAACCCTTAAGGGGTTATATGGAAACGGTGGAGAACTTGTTCGTTGAGATTTGTGATGAAGAACTTGTTCATTGAGAATTTGTGTCAAGGTGGAGATTGTTAAAATTGAGTGTCCCAAATCCTTATTTAAATAAAATAAAGTGGTAAAATAAAATAAAAGTAAAATCCATATAGAACTACACTTCTTTTATTTTATTTTAGAATAAGGTTTTTTAAACCTTATTAAACTCCATCTATTTGATATTGATTAGAATAAGGTGTTTCAATCTTACTACACTCCTTCTATTAGAATATGGTTTTACAAGCATATAAATAGACATAGTGTAACACCCCTAACCCATATTCAGCGCCGGAATAGGGTTATGAGGCATTATCGGTCAATCACAACATAAATCATATATATTTCTCACATATAAACCCATTTATACATAAACATCATCAAATATAATCACAATGTCCCTTATAAGGCTCTAAGAGACCTTAAAACATGTTTGGATGAGGTTCAAGACTAAATCGATAACATTTAAAAACTTTAAGAAACTTAGAAAATTTTTATGTATACAGGGTTCACACGCCCGTGTGAACATGCCGTGTGCCTTACACGGCTACTAGACACATCCGTGCCACATACCGTGTAAAAACAGGGCATATATACTGACTTACAGTGCACAGCCGGAGACACAACCGTGTGCCATGGCCGTGGGAAAACTGATGGGTATACTGACTTGGGTCACACGACCACCACACGCCCATGTACCAGGCCGTGTGTCACACACGGCCAATAGACACCCCCGTGTGTCTAGGCTGTGCCAAACCTGTAGGGTATACTAACTTAATTCGAAGGGCTACCCCAGGGGATACACGACCATTCACCAAGGCCATGTGTCACACAGGTGTGTGGCTTGACCGTGTGGGTTGAAGCCATATTTCTCACCCTTTCTCAAGCATACCTAAACCACACCATTTGTACCAATTCAATACATTAATATGCAACCAAAACATGTTATTTTACACACATTTCATGCCATTTATAAATCATCTTCTTAACTACTCAAATCCATAGCCAAAACATACTAAATCAATATGCCAAATCCAAATATTACTTTACAATATCCACATTTACACATAACCCAATTCATCAAGCATTTACTAAACCAAAATGGCATCCAAACATCATCTTAAGTTATACTGAAGCTTACCATTTTTCAAACCATAACACATCATTAACAATTTACTAAATACTTATCCATCAACCCATCAAAATGACCATATCAAGCCTACCAAAACATAAGGCATCATAAATAAATCACATATCATATATTAACTCATAACATAGGCCAAATTCAACTTCAACAACAACACCATTTACAAGCCAACTTACATGGCTACATTCAAAGTTCAAAACATTCCAAGATGACACTAGGCTATACATGTCATATACCATATATATACATAGCTTCAAAAGTACCAACAAGATGATCGATAGTGTGATGACGTTTCTCGATGATCCCTGAGTTCGAGCTAGCTTTGATAATCTATAAAATAGGGAAAGAACACACAAAGTAAGCTTTAAAAGCTTAATAAGCCATATACAAGTGAAGTCATCATATGAATATTTTCCTATCAATTCAAATATGCTAAGCATAGCTAAACACATATAAGTTCACAAAACTTTGTCATTGTACACATATTCAATATCATAACTGAATTCATCAAATACTTCCCTTTTCAATATTCATATAAATCTCGTACATATCTGAGTCACTTAACTCATTCACACATTCTTTCTCGACTAGACTTTGCCCGTTGAACCGTTCAAAATTGTTAAGGACACTCAAAAATCAATTAAAACTTGTACAATGCCATATCCCAAATATGGTCTTACATGTTATCACATATCGATGTCACTATCCTAGACAGGGTCTTATACGAAATCATGTAATGATGCCAATGTCCCAGATAGGGTTTTACACGTAATCACAATACAATGCCAATGTCCTAGACATGGTCTTACATGTAATCACCTCTCGGTAATCCTAATGTCATGACATTTGTATCCTATACTATACCTAAGGTTCGTACGGGACTTTCGAATGTCGTAACTCTGTCGATTCTTGCTCATAATTGCTCATTTGACATTCATAGCAATTCAATGACAAATGAACATTTATAAATCAATTTAAAGGTATTTATTTGCATATGAACTTACCTCGTATATAAAATGATCGGATCGGATCGACTACTCGACAACTTTCGATTTCCCCCGATCTAAATCCTATTTCTTTCATTCTTGATCCATATACATTCAAAATTAACTCATTTATTCATCAACTCATTCAATTTCATCCAAAATACCTATTTGGGAATTTTTACACTTTAGCCCCTAAAATTCCACATTTATTCAATTTAGTCTCCATTTCACAAAAACACAAATTACACCAAATTTGACAAAACCCATGCTTGGCCAAATGTACTATAGGTCCCTAGAAGTCCATATTTCGCATTTATTTCACATTTCACCATATAATTTTCACATTTTACAAATTAATCCCTTTTTGACATTTTTGTCAAAAATCACTTTATAAAACTTGTATAACTATAAAAAAATATTCATTTTCCATCATCAACATTCAAAAATGTCAAGCTATCATCAATGGAAACTCACAAATTCATCAACCAATTCAAAAATTAGGGTACGAGCTAGCTAAAACACAAAGCAACGATCTCAAAAACGTAAAAATTATCAAAAATCGAGCAAAGAGCATACATTAATCAAGGAATAGGCTAGCCAAATATCAAAGTCCTAAAATGGCTTCTTTCTCTTTCTCAATTCCGGTTAAGGAAGACAAAAATGGACTAAATTTGACTTTAGTTTTATTTAATTAACCTTTATTTTCAAAATTCTTGAAATACCCTTAATTAAAACATTAATCAAACTTATAATGGATGACCATTTATGTCATAATCCACTAATTATGGTCTAAAATATCATAAGGAACTAACATTTAATAAATCATAGAAATTAAACACTTTTAACTTATAGCATGCTACTTTTGCATTTTACGCGATTTAGTCCTTTTTGTCAAATTAAGCACTCAAATGCTAAAATTATTTCACAAAATTTTCACACATATATAATCAAATGCTATAAACACAAAAAATAATATTAAAATAATTTTCCAACCTCAGATTTGTGATTCCAAAACCACTGTTCTGATTTAGCTAAAACCAGGCTGTCACACATAGTCTATGTAACATCCCAAATTAGGGTCTAGTCGAAATAGTGGTTTTGAGACCACAAATTTGAAATATAAATAATTATTTTTTGATTTTTTGATAAATTTTTATGAAGAAATTCTATGCCTAAAGTGTCCAATTTAAAGTTACGGTGTGATAACCCGAATTAGGGCCTAATCGGAATAGTGGTTTCGTGACCACAAATCTGAGATAGAAATAATTATTTTATAATTATTTTTAGGTTCATGATATGATTGCATGATTGTATGAAAATTTCGTGATGAAATTTTATGCATAAAGTGCTTAAATTGAAATTAGGGACTAAATCAAATAATTTGGAAAACTTGCATTCTAGAAGTTTTTAGTATGAAATTGCTTTGGAATATTAATGAGGAGGTCTTAAATAGAAATTTGACCAATTTCTAAGTCTATGGACAAAAATTGGACATGGATGGAATTTTTGGAAAGTTTAGTAGTAAGGGCATTTTGGTCATTTGTATATTAAATGAAATAAAATGGGAAAAATAACACAAAAATGTGTTCATCTTCATTAAGCTTGGCCGAATTTCACCTCTCTCCATAGCTAGGGTTTCTTCAACTTTCAAGCTTCATAGTAAGTGATTTCAAGCCCCGTTTTTAATGATTTTTATGTTTTTAAAATCCCGGTAGCTCAATTTAGCTTATGTTAACAATAATTCAACCTAGGGTTCATATTTGGAAATATACCCATAGGTGAAATTTGTGTATTTTGGCGTATCATGATAGAATATGAGGTTTTAAATTACGTTAGACAACTTGTGCTACTCGGTTTTAAGTGACAATGAGCAAAAACGGTATAATCGGTAAAAATACCTAATGTTCATAAGTACATGTTAGAGTGAGAATTTGATGTTTCTATAGAAGATAAAAATGTTCAGCATGTCATAAAACATAAGAATAAGGGATGAAATTAAATTTTCGAGCCTAGGGGCAAAATCGTAATTTTGTAAAAGTTAGGGGGCAAAAACATAATTTTTCCATAATGTGATTCTTGGATTGAAATAAATAGTATGGCTGTTAAATGAGCTAAATGTGTTGTTATAGACCAAGAAAGACGTGGAATCGATCGTGATCGGGGAAAAGAAAAGCTTTCGGACTAAATTATAACATTTCTAAAGTTTGCACCAAGGTAAGTTCATACATGAATAATTTATCGATTTTTTTTATGTTATTTTATGTTGTCATCATATGAATTGGTGACTGTCCATAGAATGAATAAATGATGGAATTTGCAAATTTAATTAGAATATGAATAAGTGTTAACAGTGAAAAAGGAAAGATTTTCCTGTTGAACCTTCAGAACAGGAACAATACGAATGACCCATTGTGAATACACGTGTGTAGTACTAAGTGGATGCTACTACGTGTATCATACTGTTAATTCGCATGTGTAGTACTAAGTGCAGGCTACTATGCGTACTCAATGACTTCGATCACGTGTGTAGTACTAAATGCAGGCTATTACGTGTATCAGATGATGAGGTCACGTGTGTAGTACTAAGTGCAGGCTACTACGTGTACTGGATTGTTGATCGCATGTGTAGTACTAAGTGCAGGCTACTATGCGTATCAGATAGCTTCGGCTATAAGTGTGGAAGGGGGAAATATTTGTTATTTTCTGTTGAGTTCAACGGGAAAAATTGATAAAGTGGTAATATGTGAAAGTTATTATAAGGTGAATATGTGAAAATTTATTTTTATGAAAAGTTAGGAGCTATGTGCTCGATAATTGAGTGAATTATGGTATAACATAAAGGACTAGGTGGAATTATGCAAGAGTGAATGTTAGAAATAAAACAGTGTTGGACAGCAGCAGTTACATGATTTTAAAAATTTACCAAAAATCGTGGAAGTTGAATAAAAATTCAAATGATATATGAAAATAAAGCTTAATGAGTCTATTTTCAAATAAAATAAACAGGAGGAGCAAAATAATTCTATATTGTGTGATATTTGAATTCTTCTGAAACAGGGTCTAAATGAATTTGAGATCCCCTATTCTTAATTTATAAATTCACCATAAATTGTACAAAAATTATTAAGAGTCATACTTTACATGCATGGATTCCTTATTGAGTCTATTTTTAAGGGAACCAAACATCATGGTCGTTGGAATTCTGTACAGGGAGAAATTTGGTTCGTCGTGCACAAGCATCAGAGTAGTCATACCTTAAAACAAGGGAGACTTTAACTAATAAACTGTACTAATTGGTCCGACCAAAAATTCTAGAAAAAAATTAGTAATTAGACATATGAGTCTAGTTTTAGGGAAATTTTAGAGAATTGGATTTTGAGTTTTTTAGCTTGAGATATGATTTTGTTTTAAACCGGGAATCCAGAAAATAGCCTATCCTGAATATGTGATTATATACTAGTAGGATTGTTTTACTTTGATAAATTGAATAACAATTTCGTACTTACTTACTAAGCTATATGCTCACCTTCTTTTCTTTTTCTTGTCTTATAGAATTACTAAGCCAGCTCGAGATTTGGAGATCGTCGGAGACCCATCCACACTATCAATACTTTTTGGTATTTTGTAAACACTATTTTGGAATTATGGCATGTATAGAGGGCTGAATCATTTTGTTATGTGTCATAATTAATTTGTTTTAAAATATTACTTTTCAAATTTTAATAATTTACTTGTACTTATGTATATCTATTAATGTTTTATATTTTTTTTCAAGCTAGAGGAATTAATTACTTAAGATCAGGTAAATGTGTGAATTCATGTTTTTGTGATCTGTAATATTTCATACCTTGTTCCGGCTTAGAACATGGGTAAGGGGTGTTACATTTATTGGTATCAGAGTCAAGGTTTAGGCGATTCTCGAATTTACGTACTGTGTGTGGAAGTCTATCTATACATGCCATAATTATATTATGATAGTGTGATGACTCTTGACAATTTAAATCGTGTTTTTATATAGTAAATAGATCCCGACCGAGCTGTAGCTGATGATGTAGAAAATAATGCGCTAGCTCCCACACAAGGGACTGCGCCAATTGAGAGCAGGCATGAGACACATGATCAGGGAGATGGGGCTCAGGAAGCCTTTCTCCGTATGATGAGTAATTGGTACACAGAATTTGTTCGGGCAAATCCGAACTCTCAGCCTCCTCCACACCCTCCTACTTCTCAACCAGTTCCTGTAGTTCCCTAGCGTGCCGAAATGGTAAGATTGAGCAAACCCCCAGTTGATAAGATTTGAAAACAAGGGGCTGAAGAATTTAGGGCTAATATAGATGATGATCTTGAGAAAGTAGAGTTCTGGCTTGAAAATTCTATCAGGGTATTCGATGAGCTTTCTTGCACTCTCGAATAATGTTTGAAATGTGCTATATCTTTACTAAGGGATTTAGCATATCATTGGTGGAAAACACTGGTATCTGTGGTTCTGAAAGAAAAGGTTACATGGGATTTCTTCCAAGAGGAGTTTAGAAAGAAGTATCTAAGCCAGCGGTTCATTAATCAAAAATGGAAAGAGTTCCTTGAGCTGAAACAAGGTAAAATGTCTGTGGCAGAATATAAACATGAATTTGTCAGACTCAGCAAGTATGCCCAGGAGTGTGTGTCCACCGAAGCTATTACGTGTAAGAGGTTCGAGGATAGGCTAAATGAAGACATCAAGCTACTAGTTGGGATTTTAGAGTTGAAAGAGTTTGTGGTATTGGTCGATCGAGCTTGTAAAGCTAAAGAACTGAGCAACGAGAAGAGAAAGGTTGTGAATGAAGCTAGAGATGCAAGAAAGAGGCCAATGAGTAAGTCATTCCAATCTCAATCAAAGAAGTCTAAAGAAATGAATCCTCGGTTGACTATTTCAATTGGACATTCATATCAGGATCGTAGGAGATCATATTTGGGTTCTAAAGCTCAAGCTACTTCAATGGAGAGTGTAGGTAATGTGAGATCTAATAGACCCGAGTGTAAGCACTATGGCAAACAACATTTTAGGGAGTGTTAGAATATTAGTCGGGCTTGTTTCAAATGTGGTTCCCGAGAACATTATATTAAGGATTGTCCAAAAAGGGTTGAAGAAGAAGAATTTCAGAGTGCCAGGCAGACTAGTGCTGCTAATAGAGGTAGACCTCCGAGAAATATTGGAAGTGGAGCTAGCAGTTGAAGTGTGACAAAGGAATTAACTGGGAGACCGGAAGCTAGAGCACCTGCTAGAGCTTATGCCATACGTGCTCGGGAAGAGGTGTCATCTCCTGATGTGATCACTGGTACATTTTCTCTTTATGATACTATTGTTATTGCATTGATTGATCCCGGATCTACTCATTCTATGTTTGTGTGAATTTGGTATCTAGTAAGAGCTTGCCTATAGAATCTACTGAATTTGTGATTAAAGTGTCAAACCCTTTAGGAAAATATGTGTTAGTAGATATGGTTTGCAAAAATTGTCCTTTGATGATTCAAGGTCACTGTTTTCCTGCTAATCTAATGCTGCTACCATTTGACGAGTTTGATGTCATTTTGGGTATGGATTGGTTGATATTACATGATGCCAGAGTAAATTGCAGACAGAAAACTCTTGAGTTGAAATGTGAAAATGGTGAAATTCTTCGGGTGGAAACAAATGAATCCAATAAATTGCCTATGGTGATTTCGTGCATGTCTGCCCAGCGATATATGTAAAAAGGGTGTGAAGCTTATCTTGCTTATGTATTAAATACTAAAATGTCTGAGTCGAAGCTTGAATCAGTACCGGTAGTCTGCGAGTTCCAGGATGTATTTCCAGAAGAATTGCTGGGGTTGCCTCCGATCAGAGAGGTAGAGTTTGTTATTGATTTATTACCTGGAACTGTACCAATTTCGATCTCTCCATACAGAATGGCTCCGACTGAATTGAAAGAATTAAAAGCTCAATTGCAAAAGTTAACAGATAAAGGGTTTGTGAGACAGAGTTTCTCTCCCTGGGTGCCCCCGTGTTGTTTGTAAAGAAAAAGGATGGATCCATGAGACTTTGTATTGACTATCGACAGCTCAACAAGGTGACCATAAAGAATAGGTATCCATTGCCGAGAATCAATGATTTGTTTGACCAGTTAAAAGGAGCGACAGTGTTTTCAAAGATTGATTTGAAATCTGGTTACTATCAGCTGAGAGGTAAAGAGTCGAATGTGCCAAAAACCACTTTTAGGACGAGGTATGGACACTACGAATTCCTTGTGATGCCTTTCGGTTTAACCAATGCTCCGGCTATCTTTATGGATTTGATGAATCGAATCTTTCGACCATGCTTGGATTGGTTTGTGGTTGTGTTCATAGATGATATCCTGATTTATTCTCGAAACGAGTCCGAGCATGCTGAACATTTAAGAATGGTATTACAGATTTTAAGAGAAAAGAAATTGTTTGCTAAATTTAGTAAAAGTGAATTTTGGCTTCATGAAGTCAGATTTCTGGGACATGTAGTTTCGGGTGATGGTATTCGGGTCGATCCGGGCAAAGTTTCAGCAATTGTTAATTGGAAACCGCCGAAGGATGTATCTGAGGTTAGAAGCTTTTGAGGCTTAGCTGGATATTATCGACGCTTTGTCAAGGGATTTTTTATGATCGCCTCTCCTATGACTAAGCTGTTGCAAAAGAATGTTAAGTTTGATTGGACTGAAGAGTGTCAACAAAGTTTTGAGAAGTTGAAAGAGCGGTTGACCAAAGCACCAGTGTTAGTGCAACCCGAGTCGGGGAAAGAATTTGTGATCTATAGTGACGCGTCATCAATTGGTCTTGGTTGTGTTTTAATGCAAGAAGGTAAAGTAGTAGCTTATTCCTCAAGATAGTTGAAACCGCATGAGAAGAATTACCCTACGCATGATTTAGAGTTGGCTGCCATTGTCTTTGCTTTGAAGATTTGGCGTCATTATTTATACTGTAATATCCCGAATTAGGGCCTAATCGGAATAATGGTTTCGTGACCACAAATCTGAGATAGAAATAATTATTTTATAATTATTTTGATGTTTATGATATGATTGCATGATTGTGTGAAAATTTCGTGATGAAATCCTATGCCTAAAGTGCTTAAATTGAAATTTGGAACTAAATCGAATAATTTGCAACATTTGCATTCTAGGAGTTTTTAGTATGAAATTGCTTTGGAATATTAATGAGGAGGTCTTAAATAGAAATTTGACCAATTTCTAAGTCTATGGACAAAAATTGGACATGGATGGAATTTTTGGAAAGTTTAGTAGTAAGGGCATTTTGGTCATTTGTATATTAAATGAAATAAAATGGGAAAAATAACACAAAATGATCATCTTCTCCATATTTTTGCTACCAAATTTTACCTCTCCCCATAGCTAGGGTTTCTTCAACTTTCAAGCTTCATAGTAAGTGATGTCATGCCCCGTTTTTAATGATTTTTGTTTTTGAAATCCTAGTAGCTCGAATTAACTTATGCTAGCAATAATTCAACCTAGGGTTCATATTTGGAAAAATACCCATAGGTGAAATTTGTGTATTTTGGTGTTTTATGATAGAATATGAGGTTTTAAATTATATTAGACAACTTGTGCTACTCGGTTTTAAGCGAAAACGAGTAAAATGGCTTAATCGGTAAAAACACCTAATAGTCATAAGTACATGTTAGAGTGTGAATGTGATGTTTCCATAGAAGGGAAAAATGATCAGTATGTCATAAAACATAAGAATAAGGGATGAACTTTAATTCTCGAGCCTAAGGGCAAAAGTGTAATTATGCAAAAGTTTAGGGGCAAAAATGTAATTTTTCCAAAGTTCATATTAAATGCTGTTTTGATGAATGTATGTATTAAATAAGATTAATTTGGCATTATAGATCAAGAGAAACGAGATTCAAGTTGCGATCGAGGGAAAAACAAAGTTTGCGAAGAATAGGCTCGATTGCTAATATTTTGTATCGAGGTAAGTTCATGTGTAAATGTAGTAACATAATTGTCATTTAAGCAATTTAATGTTTTTTATATGATATGATGCTTATTATTATCATGAAATGTTATGTTTTGTGGTTATTGTTGAATAATATGTAATTATGTGAATTACTTGATGAGTATGAACTATCACCGAGTATCGGTTCCAATATTCTGTGGAAGACGGAAAAGATGTGAGATCGAGGAAAAAACTGATTTGAACCTTAGGAATATATTAGAATACAAGTGACATGTCACTAGGATACTTGAGTTACGAACTCGTTGAGTTGAGTCCGAGTTCACTTATGGATGGGAACGCCCGAGCTTGTTGAGTTGAGTCCGAGTTCACTTATGGGCGGGTTACATGGTAGCTTGGCTACATAAGTTCCGCAGGCTATTGATTTTTTCTAGCTGCGAGTATGGCACTTACGTTCATGAAATCCGTGTATTCGAATTATATTTAGATGTGTTCAATGGGTGAATCTTAAGTGAATGAGAAGAATGCCTAAAATGAAGGTGACATATTGGTAAGTGTGGTGAATGAGTAAATTTGACAGGTATGTGCTTAAATCCTCGGGTTGAGAACTTGGTATGATGAAATCGTAGAAAGATATTAAATGCAAATGAAACATGAATGTCTTGGTGTTGTTTATGCAAATGATGTTTTATGTGGAATTTCATGATTATGTCACTTGCTATTTGCATGTGAACTTACTAAGCATCTATGCTTACCCCCTTCTTTTCATTCATTGTAGTTGTTGACAAGCCGGCTTGAGAATCGGGATAGGTCAAAGATTCGTCCACACTATCCGAAAGCTTAAATTGGTAAAATGGCTTGTGTGTTTTGAATGTGGCATGTATGGCAAAATACTCACTTTGTGTAAATGATCTTATGATATCACTATGGTTTGGCAAGAAAAGGGTTTGTAAATGATTAGCTATTGGAATGGCCAATCTAAGTCATATTTGATGTTATGTATGTTTAAAATGCTATTTAGTCCATGAAAATATATAGTAAAGTAAAATTTTCCATAAAATAGAATCTGACAACAGTAGTGGTGTAAATTTGAAAAATCACTAAAAATAGTAGAAATGGAATTAAATGATGAGTAAGTTATGAAATTTAATCTTGATGAGTCTATTTTCATATGGATGGAACAAAACAGGTATATGAGTTATATTTTGTGAGATATTTAAGTTTTGGTGGAACAGGGTCAGAGTGATCTCTATATCCCCTGATCTGACATTAAAAATTCAATATAAATTGTACAAAAAAAATTAGGATTTTTATCTTCCATGTATGAAATCCTTATTGCATCTAGTTTTATAAAAAACAAATGGCATAGTCATTGAAACTCTGTACATGGAGATGTCTGATTCGTAATACACAGGGGTCAGAGTAGTTGAACCCTGAAACAGGGGAGACTTTAACTAATAAACTTTACTAATTCGCTAGACCAAAAATTCTAGAAACAAATTAGTAAATACATATATGAGTCTAGTTTCAGGGAAAATTTACGGATCTTAATTTCGAGTTTCAAAACTCAAGATATTAATTTTTAACTGACTGTGATGCAGTTGGCCAGCTTATCTGGAAATTTTAAAAATAAATTGTTTGAGCTGTTAAATTAATGAATTAAGTTTAGTAACACCTCAAGGTTGACTCTGGTGACGGTCTCGGGCGTGAGGGCATTACATATACTGTGAGAAATGCCGAATCTTTACTGATCACAAAAGTTTGAAATATTTTATGAAACAAAAAGATTTGAATTTACGACAACGGAGATGGCTTGAATTATTAAAGGATTATGAATTAATAATTGATTATCATATCGGGAAAGTAAATGTAGTCGCAGATGCCTTAAGTAGAAAATATTTGTTTGCTTTGAGAGCTATGGGTACAGATTTGGCTATGTCTGATGATGGTTTGATTTTGGCCAAGTTAAGAGTTAGGCCGCTATTTCTTCAGCAAATTTGTGAAGCTTAGAAGAATGACAGTGAATTGCGAGCCAATCGAGCTGAGTGTGAATTGGATTGTAACTCAGATTTTTGAATCGGACCAGAGGATTGCTTAATGTTCCGTGATCGAGTATGTGTACAGAAAGATACTGAGTTGATTCAGAAGATTTTACATGAGGCACACAGTGGTAGTTTGCAAGTTCATCCTGGTAGTACGAAAATGTACAATGACCTGAAGAAAATATATTGGTGGAATGGTATGAAGAGAGATATCTCTGAGTTTGTAGAAAAATTCTTGATTTTCCAGCAAGTGAAAGCTGAACACCAAGTACCTTCAGGTTTACTTCAACTAGTGATGATTCCCGAGTGGAAATGGGACAGAATTACGATGGATTTTGTGACAGGGTTGCCTCTGACTCCGAAAAAGAAAAAATGCAATCTGGGTAATAGTTGACAGACTGACTAAATCAACTCATTTTATTTTGGTACGTACGGATTATTCTCTTGATAATTTGGCTGAATTATATATTTCTGAAATTGTGAAATTACACGAAGTACCTATGTCTATTATTTCGGATAGAGATCCAAGATTTACTTCGAGGTTTTGGAAAAAGTTGCAAGAAGCTTTGGGTACGAAATTGAATTTTAGTACCGCATTTCATCCACAAACTAACGGTCAATCCGAAAGAGTAATTCAGGTACTCGAGGATATGCTCCGATGTTGTGTCTTAGAATTTCAGGGCAGTTGGGAGAAATATTTACCCTTGGTCGAATTTGCCTACAATAATAGTTTTCAATCGAGCATACAGATGGCACCGTACGAAGCATTGTATGGTTGCAAGTATCGGAATCCTTTGTATTGGACCGAGCTCAGTGAGAAATAGATTCACGGAGTTGACTTGATTAGAGAAACTGAAGAGAAAGTGAAAGTGATTCGTGATTGTCTAAAAGCTGCTTCAGATCGACAAAAGTCATATGCGGATTTGAAGAGAAAAGAGATCGAATTCCAAGTGGGTGATAAAGTTTTTCTAAAGGTATCTCCGTGGAAGAAAATTTTATGGTTTGGCCGAAAAGGCAAGTTGAGTCCTCGTTTCATTGGGCCTTATAAGGTTATTGAAAGAGTTGGACCAATGGCTTATCGACTAGCCTTGCCAACCGAGTTGGAAAAGATTCATAATGTGTTTCATGTGTCGATGCTGTGACGTTACTGTTCTGATCCTTCACATGTGATTCCTCTAACAGAAATTGAAATTCGACCGGATATGACCTATGAGGAGGAACCAATAAAGATTTTGGCTCGGGGAATTAAACAGTGGAGAAATAAAAGTATAGCCTTAGTGAAAGTATTGTGGCACAGACATGGAATAGAAGAGGCTACATGGGAACCTGAGGAAGCTATGAGGAAATAGTACCCGAACCTCTTTTACCAGTAAGATTTTCGGGGATGAAAATCCCTAAAGGGGGGAGAATTGTGACAACCCGAATTAGGGCCTAATCAGAATATTGGTTTCGTGACCACAAATTCGAGATAGAAATAATTATTTTATAATTATTTTGAGGTTCATGATATGATTGCATGATTGTGTGAAATTTCGTGATGAAATTTTATGCATAAAGTGCTTAAATTGAAATTAGGGACTAAATCGAATAATTTGCAAAACTTGCATTCTAGAAGTTTGTAGTATGAAATTGCTTTGGAATATTAATGAGGAGGTCTTAAATAGCAATTTGACCAATTTCTAACTCTATGGACAAAAATTGGACATGGATGGAATTTTTGGAAAGTTTAGTAGTAAGGGCATTTTCGTCATTTGTATATTAAATGAAATAAAATGGGAAAAATAACACAAAAATGTGTTCATCTTCATTACGCTTGACTGAATTTCACCTCTCTCCATAGCTAGGGTTTCTTCAACTTTCAAGCTTCATAGTAAGTGATTTCAAGCCCCGTTTTTAATGATTTTTATGTTTTTGAAATCCCGGTAGCTCGATTTAGCTTATGTTAACAATAATTCAACCTAGGGTTCGTATTTGGAAATATACCCATGGGTGAAATTTGTTTATTTTGGTGTTTTATGATAGAATATGAGGTTTTAAATTATGTTAGACAACTTGTGCTACTCGGTTTTAAGTGAAAACGAGCAAAAATGGCATAATCGATAAAAATACCTAATGTTCATAAGTACATGTTAGAGTGAAAATTTGATGTTTTCATAGAAGATAAAAATGTTCAGCATGTCATAAAACATAAGAATAAGGGCTGAAATTAAATTTCTGAGCCTAGGGGGAAAATCGTAATTTTGTAGAAGTTAGGGGGCAAAAACGTAATTTTTCCATAATGTGATTTTTGGATTGAAATAAATAGTACGAGTGTTAAATGAGCTAAATATGTTGTATAGATCAAGAAAGACATGGAATCGATCGTGATCGGGGAAAAGAAAAGCTTTCAGAATAAATTATAACATTTCTAAAATTTGCACCGAGGTAAGTTCGTACATGAATAATTTATCGATTTTTTTATGTTATTTTATGTTGTTATCATATGAATTGGTGGCTGTCCATAGAATGAATAAATGATGGAATTTGCAAATTTAATTAGATTATGAATAAGTATTAACAGTGAAAAAGGAAAGATTTTCTGATTGAACCTTCGGAACAGGAACAATACGAATGACCGATTGTGAATACACGTGTGTAGTACTAAGTGTAGGCTACTACGTGTATCATACTGTATAGTCGCATGTGTAGTACTAAGTGCAGGCTACTATGCGTACTCAATGACTTCGATCACGTGTGTAGTACTAAGTGCAGGCTACTACGTTACTGGATTGTTGATCGCATGTGTAGTACTAAGTGCAGGCTACTATGCGTATCAGATAGCTTCGGCTATAAGTGTGGAAGGGGGAAATATGTGTAAACAATGGTATATTTGTTATTTTCTGTTGAGTTCAACGGGGAAAATCGATAAAGTGGTAATATGTGAAAGTTATTATAAGGTGGATATGTGCAAATTTATGTTTATGAAAAGTTAGGAGCTATGTGCTCGATAATTGAGTGAATTATGGTATAACAAAAAGGACTAGGTGAAATTATGCAAGAGTGAATATTAGAAATAAAACAGTGTTGGACAGCAGTAGTTACATGATTTTAAAAATTTACCAAAAATCATGGAAGTTGAATAAAAATGCAAATGATATATGAAAATAAAGCTTAATAAGTCTATTTTCACATAAAAGAAACAGGGGAAGCAAAAGAATTCTATATTGCATGATATTTGAATTCTTGTGAAACAGGGTCTAAATGAATTTGAGATCCCCTGTTCTGACTTTAGAAATTCACCTTAAATTGTACAAAAATTATTATACATTCATGGATTCCTTATTGAGTCTATTTTTAACTAAAACAAATGACATGATCGTTGGAATTCTGTACAGGGAGAAATTTGGTTCGTAGTGCACAAGGGTCAGAGTAGTCGTACCCTGAAAGAGGGGAGACTTTAACTAATAAACTGTACTAATTGGCCCAACCAAAAATTATAGAAAAAAATTAGTAAGTAGAAATATGAGTCTAGTTTTAGTAAAAATTTACAGAATTAGATTTTGAGTTTTGTAGCTCGAGATATGATTTTTTTTTAAACCGGGACTCCAGAAAACAGCCTGTCCTGAATATGTGTTTATATACTAGTAGGATTGTTTTACTTTGATAAATTGAATATCAATTTCGTACTTACTTACTAAGCTATATGCTTACCTTCTTTTCTTTTTCTTGTCTTATAGAATTACTAAGCCAGCTCGAGATTTGGAGATCGTCAGAGACTCATCTACACTATCAATACTTTTTGGTATTTTGTAAACACTGTTTTGGAATTATGGCATGTATAGAGGGCTGAATCATTTTGTTATGTGTCATAATTAATTTTTTTTAAAATATTAATTTTCAAAATTTAATAATTTACTTGTAGTATGTATATCTGTTAATGTTATCTATTTTTGATCAAGCTAGAGGAATTAATTACATAAGATCAGGTAAATGTGTGCATTCATGTTTTCGTGATCTATAATATTCTGTACGTTGTTTCGGCTTAGAACATAGGTAAGGGGTGTTACATAGGGACTAAATTGAATAAGTTTCAAAATATGTGTTCTAGAAGCTTCAAGCATGAAATTGCATTGGATTATAAATTAGAAGGTCTTAAATAGAAGTTTGACCAATATCTATAATTTTGGACAAAAATGGGCATGAATAGGAAAATTTTGAAAGAAAGGCTTGAAGGGCATTTTAGTCATTTGGTTAATAAAAGAATAAAATGGGAAAATCAAGTCAAAATTGGTGTCGGTCTTCCTCCTTGTGTGCCAAAAATTTCATGCTCTCTATAGCTAGGGTTTTCAACATTTCAAGCTTGATTGTAAGTGCTCCCAAGCCCCATTTTTTATGTTCTTTACATTTTTGAGATCCTTGAAGCATAATCTATCCTTTTCTAGCCATATTTTGAAGTAGGGTTCATGTATGAAACTTGACCCATGTGTGACCTTATTTTGGTTGATGTCGTCATAAACAGAGAGTTACACGGGCTAAGGACACGGGAGTGTCCCAAGCCGCACGGGCATGTGTGACCACACGGCCTACCCACACGGGCGTGTGACTCTCCAAAATAAGAAAATTTTCTAAGTCTTTTTAAAGTTTTCTAAAGTTTTCGGTTTAGTCTCGAACCACTCCTAGTATGTTTGGGCCTCGTAAGCCCTTATAAAGGACAATTTGCATGTGATTGAAAAGTTTCAAATTGGACGAAATTTTATGACCCGGTTTTGTATGTTTGGTTATGTTTAAGTCTGGTAACGCCTTGAACCCTGTCCCGGTGTTAGATATGGATAAGGGGTGTTATAGTCTCCTCCTCTTGTAATCATTCAAAATTGACATAGTGAATTATCTTCTCCTCTATCCGTGATTTTTTCTTGAAAGGTTTTCCACGTAAAAATCTGTGTTTTCTATTTTTCTTTCTCTTTTTTTTTTGATTCATTTTCATTGCCGACATTCTATTTTTTTCACACGTGCCCTATACAGTGAAACAATACTGACTTCTTTAGTTGTTTTTCATATTTATTTACTACTATTTCTAGACATTCTATCAATTTAATTCTTATTACAGTCTAGACTTTATGGATGGGGCATAATAAGGGCTATAATGAAGGACTTCCTCAATCAATTTCGGATGTGGTGACTTTCATTCGGTCATACCTTCGGGAGTTATCCTTTTTGGGAGAGGGTTCACAGTTTTATAGGGAGTTCTAAAGCTATGATGGCAGCCTCCGGTTGGGCCTTTTATGAAAGTAAATTTTGATGCCTCTTTCTATTCTCACTCTAGGCACTCTTATTCGGGGATTATTGTTCGGAATGAAGAGGGTTTGGTTTTGGGTGCAAGTTTACAAATGCATAGTAATGTACCTAATGCTTTTATTGTAAAGGCTCTTGCTTTTGTTCAAATAGTCTATTTCGCGACATCTTGGGGGTGCACGCATGTTATTGTCTAGGGCGACTCTTTAGCGATGGTTAAGAAAGTCAATTCCTTTCATGATGACAGATTAGAGATTGCGGTGCTCGCTAAAGAAGGAACATACAATCTTAGAAATTGTTTTACTGATACTATTGTTCAACATTGTTTTTGACAGGTTAATAGAGTTGCTCACAATCTTACTGCCATGGGTGTTGGTCAAAGCCTGAATCAGTTATGGGTGGAGGACGTACCACTATCAGTGGAGACTAATATCTTAGTTGATCATTAGTGGGAGGACTCGCCAGATTAATTTATTAAATTTTTTGTTTTAGGAAAGCAAGTTCATCGGATTTTATTTTGCTTTTAGGATTCTTCTCCTCTTGCTCATGCTCACAACGAGACTTTTCCAGTTGAAGAGAGTTTTGCTGGTTTTTCTTTAATCTCAGTTTCATGTTCGGGGGGGTCTTTTGTTTTCATTGCATTCTTCATGTTTTGTCGTTTCATTTGCTTTTGTTTGCTCTATCTTTTGGTGTGTTGTTGGATTATCTTTCAATGTGTTGTTGGTGTGACTTTTATTTTCTTTTTCTTTTACTTTAAATTATGTTTTGTTGCCCCTAATCACATAAATGCAAGCCATGTTTTAGTTAAAATATATATATGTCATTCTAATTATCTTGTTAATCATTTGGCTAAACTACATAGTTGGTCACCCAAGTTTTACAAAATTTCATTTTAGATATCTAAAAGAAAAAGGTTGTAAAATTGACACCGATGTTACAATATTTTCATTTTGGTCACTCCCGTTGAAATGGGTAATGGAAAACCCACTCGGAATTTGTTGTAAATTTTAATTTTCCATCTAGTAATGTAATTTCCATGTCATTATTATACATACAACTAAATATTATCATTTTAGTCACTTCAATATTTTATCTATAAATGAATAAGAACCTAAAAATTAGAGAAATTTTTCATTGCTTATTTCAGTGCCTTTCTGATGCACTATTTTTTTTTCTTGTTTATGTACAATCTTAACCATCCTAGTACAAACAATGTTGAAGACGACAAATACCATGGTTGTTTTCACTTTCATTTGCTTTTGGTTTTAATTTAAATTCTATTTTGCAGCTCCTAACCACATCAATGAAAACCATATGAAAGTAAAAAATATATATGTCATTATAATTATATTATTAATCCTTCGGCTACCCTACAAACTCGTTCAATTGTGTTTCGAAAACTCTTTAACTATTTGATTTTGTTAAAAAATAGTTTAATTTAATTAGAAAGAAATAAGGGTAAACTATACAGTTGGTCATTCAACTTTTATAAATTTTTATTTCAAATATCTAGAAAAAAAATCTTAAAATTAGCATCGATGTTACAGTATTTTCATTTTAATCACTTCCGTTGAAATGAATAACGAAAACCCAATTGGAGTTTGTTGTAAATTTTGTCTTTCTACCTAGTAATGTAATTTCCATGTCATTATTATACATATTATCATATTAGTCACTTCATTATTTTATCTATAAATGAATAAAAACCTAAAAATTGGGAAATTTTTCATTGCTTATTTCAGTACCTCTCTGATGCACTAGTTTTTTCTTCTTGTTTTTGTTCAATCTTAACTATCCTAGTATAATAATGTTGAAGCCAACAAATACTGTAGTTGTTTTCACTTTTAGTCGCTTTTAGTTTTACTTTAAATTCTATTTTGTTGCTCCTGATCAAAAAGTCATATTTTAGTCAAAAATATATATATGTCATTATAATTATATTATTAATCCTGTTGCAACCCTACAAACTCGTTCAGATATGTTTTGAAAACTCTTAAACTATTTGATTTTCTTCAAAATTAGTTTAATTTTAATTAGAAAAGAAATAAAGGTAAACTACACAATTGGTCACCCAACTTTTATAAATTTTTATTTTAGATAACTAGAAGGAAAAAGTTGTAAAATAGGCATTGATGTTACAATATTTTCATTTTGGTCACTCCAGTTGAAATAGGTAACGAAAAACACACTTGGAATTTATTGTAAATTTTGACTTTCCACCTAGTAATGTTATTTCCATGTCATTATTATACACACAACTAAATAATGATCATTTTAGTCACTTCATTCATTTATCTATAAATGAATAAGAACCGAAAAATTGGGGGAATGTTTCATTGCTTACTTCAGTGCCTCTCTGATGCACTAGGTTTTTTCTTCTTGTTTATGTACAATCTTAACCATCCTAGTACGAACAATGTTGAAGACGACAAATACTATGGTTGTTTTCACTTTTATTTGCTTTTAGTTTTACTTTAAATTCTGTTTTGTTGCTCCTGATCACATAAATGAAAGCTAGATTTTAGTCAAAAATGTATATATTTCATTATAATTATATTGGTAATCCTTCGGCTACCCTACAAACTCGTTCAAATGTGTTTTGAAAACTCTTTACCTATATGATTTTTTTTCAAAATTAGTTTAATTTAATTAGAAAAGAAATAAAGGTAAACTATACTGTTGGTCACCTTCATTTTAGATATCTAGAAAAAACAAGTTGTAAAATAGGCATCGATGTTACAGTATGTTCACTTTAGTCACTCCTGTTGAAATGGGGAACGGAAAATTCACTTGGAATTTCTTGTAAATTTTGATTTTCCACCTAGTAATGTAATTTTCATGTCATTATTATACATACAACTAAATAATTATCATTTTAGTCACCTCATTCGTTTATCTATAAATGAATAAGAACCTAAAAATTGGGGAAATTTTTCATTCCTTATTTCAGTGCCTCTGTGATGCACTAGTTTTTTTTTTCTTGTTTATGTACAATCTTAACCATCCTAGTATGAACAATGTTGACTGACAATACTATGTTTTTTTCACTTTCATATCCATCTATTTTCTGGTATACAGGCCTTTATGGCAGAAGGAGTACAGCAGCATTGATCGTAAGTGCTGGTGGGGAAGTTAGCTTTTATAACAATTATTTTGAAAAGGGTGTTTGGTTTGAGAGAACCATCTATTATCATATGCAGAAGCTCAAGTAGATTGAATTCATGTCAAGATTTTGCTACTCAAGTTATTTATTTATTTGTGTATGCTCTAGCATTTTAGATTTATATTAATTGTACTAAGGGAGTGATGTATCCCTGATAAAGCAGAATCTAATAAAGCAATGAAAGAAAATGTGTCTAAAAGTTATATTTTGCAAGGTACGAGTTTGCCATCGTCTTTGCTAATTGCATAAGGTGTGGGTGGAGAGAAAATCGTAGTATTCAATTCGAAAACTCAAGAATCTGATTAAGTCAAACTACGTGCTCATGCATGTGAGGTTCCATGAACAAATTATATCGCTTATGGAATCTCCAAATCTGAGAATATTGTGAAGGCATGTGCTTTTGTGTATTGTCTTTAGCTTCATTGGGTTTAAACTACTATTCTGTTAAAAGATTAGAACTTTATATCAGATAAGAAGACACAATTGCATCACTAGTGCACCAAAAAGGCACCCGGACAAGCAATGAAAAATTTTCCTAGTTTTTAGGGTTGTTCTTCATTTATAAATAAAAGAATGTATTGATTAATTATTATTTAGAACCACATGGCCTGATGATTAAGGGTGTTCACTGTTCCAGATGTGACCTAGGTTTAAGTCGCGCTAGACACGTTTGCTATTTGAGCTTTGCTCTATTATTGTAGTCAGAGGTGTTCATGGGTCGGGCCGAGTCGATTTCAACTAAAAATTTAGAACCATTTGCTAGGCCTCGGCCCAGCCCGAAAAATGGGCCTAAAATTTTACCCAAGCCCGACCCGGATAAAAATACTAAAACTCGGCTCGGCTCGACTACCATATTAATTTTTATATTTTTAAATATATAAAACATCAAAAATACTAAAACTTCAAAATAAATATTTCCCAACAGATTAAAAATAAATTTTAAAAATATGCAAACTTAAATAACACTAAGATAGATACAACTTAATAAGAAAATGCCTCTAAAATAATAACAAAATTAACAAATGCCTTTAAAATAATAAAAAAATTGACAATAAAATAGATTTTATACAATATCCAAACAATAACAATAAAATAGTAACAACATAATAGTAAAATTCTAGCAAAAAAAGGAGAAAACAACAATAAAAAAATAGATTTTTTTATCCTTTAGTGAATTCAAGTCGGGGCGGGCCAGGTCCTGTCCAAAAATGCCTTACCCGAGGGTTGACCCATTTTTTAAATGGGCCTTATTTTTTTGTCCAAACCCATTTTTTGGGCTTATATTTTTTCGCAAACCCTCCAACATTTCAGCCAAGCCGGGTGGCTATGAACAGGTCTAATTGTAGTTCACAAAAAAAAAAAGGTAATTATTTAGTTATGTGTAATAAGGACTTGGAAATTATATTACTAGGTGGAAAATCAAAATTTTACAACAAATTCTATGTGGCTCTCCGTTATCCATTTTAATGGGTGTGATCAAAATAAAAATATTATATAACATGGGAGCCTATTTTGCAACTTCTTTTAGATATTTAAAATGAAAATTTGTGAAAGTTAGATGTCTAGCTTGCGGGTTTTTTACTTAAATATATTAAAAAAATTAAATATCCAAATAGGTTGTCAACTAGATTATTTATCAAAATGGTATGTTTTTTAGTTGCACCTACCTGACAGGTGCAACACATTTTTTATATTAAAAATATTTTTTTCGTTCAAATAAAATATTATTTTTTTATTTTAATTAAAAATATTTAAATTTATATACAGGTAAAAATACGGGTAAAAAATACCAGAAACGGCCGCGTCTGTCAGATAGGTGCGACTAATTGAGCTTGACAGGTAGGCCCAAATGGTCTGCCCCCTCCCGCACAATCCCCTCTTGCACCATTTGTCGCATGCCCCCCGGCGCCATCTACTAGTAGTTGTTCTTGCATCTTCTTCTGCTGTGTAGTCTAGTCCCTTCAATAGAAAAAGTTGCAAATGGGGATCTTACAAGCATGGTCCCCAAACCAAAAAACCCCACCAAGAGAGAGAAAGGAAAAGAACAAAAAAGAAGAAGAAGAAGAAGAAGAAAGAAAAAAAAAAAGGGTAATGTATTATTTTAGTAAATAATTTTGTTTATAATTTAAAGAGTTTAATTAAGATGTTGTGAAATTTTTTGTTATTAATTATTATTTATAAATTATTTATGTTTAGTGCTTATGGTTTTGGGTTAATATTTTGTATAAATGTAATTTTTTTTGTTTTTATAATTATTTTAAAATTAATTTGTTAGTAATTTAGGATTATGTTCTAAATTTTTGTGTTTGTAATTATTTTAAAATTTATTTATTAGTAATTTAGGATTAAGTTATAAATTGTTGTGTTTAGTTTAATATTTGGTGAGTTTCTAGTAATGTAAAATTATTTTGTTAGTAATTTAGAAGTATGTTATAAATTTTTTGTTTGTAATTATTTTAAAATTAATGCATGAACAAATCATTGTCATTGAATTAAACTATACTTTTTTCAGACACCATTTATTTGGACTACCATGATTAGAGAAATTAATTATACAATAATGAAATGAATCATATGTTTGTGTCATTGTCTTTTATTACAAGGAAGTCTTCAAATATTTTTTCAATCTATATAAATTGTTAGTGTTTAGTTATGTGTTTTGTGATCTCTTAGTAAAGTATTTTTAAAAATAATTTTGTAGTTATTTTGTTAGTAATTTATGATTAGGTTATATAAATTGTTAGTGTTTAGCTTAGTGTTTTATGATTTTTTAATGTAATTTTTATATAATGTAATTTTATTTGATTTTTATTTATTTGACAATTTTATTGATTTATTAAAATGTTGATTAAATTTGTTGTTATATAATTTTATAGGTTGTTTGAAAGAAATTAATCGGTATGTATCTAATTATATTTTTATTTTTTAATTAGTATGCTTTTATGTTTAGATAGTTTATATTAATTTTAATTATATTTGTAACAATTGCTTTTAACCCTAGTCTGAATAGTGGTTTCGAGACCACATATTCGAGTCAGAAAAATAGTTAAATATTATTTTCCATGATTATGATGTGTGAATTAGCATATGTGAAAGTTTCGTCTAAAAATTCTATTGTTTGTTTGCTCAATTTGATAAAAAGGACCTAATTGTGTAAAAGGTAAAAGTTGTTTGCTATTTGTTAAAAGCGTCAAATTGACATGGCTTTTTAAGTATGACGTCCTTATTATGTTATTTGACCATGGAATGAATTAAATGACATAAAGGTCATGTGTTAGGTGAATAAATGGTTTTGTAATAAAGGGCAAAATTGGCATTTAGTTAATATGTTAATTAAAATAAAACAAAAGCTTAAAATTGGTGCATTTTCATTCATCTTTGCTGAAAAATACAAAGGAAAAGAAAGAATAAGGCTAAGTTAGGGTTCGACACTTGCAAGCTTTGCTTTAGGTATGTTATTGCTTCGGTTTTTGATAATTTCTATGTTTTTGTAATTGTTGCTTCGTATACTATCAAGCCCATGCCTCAATTTTTGATTTTGATGATGATTTTGAAATGTGCCAAGGATGAGTTCATGAGCTTTATGTTGTTATATGATGAAATATGAAAGTTTGATGTTAGGTTTATATGTTTTGTCTTTAGATTTTTGATGATTTTGAGTAAAATGGGATAAATTGTAAAATTTGTAATTTGAGGGACTAAAATGTGAAACAAATGAAATTTATGGACTGGTATGAGAGTTATGAAAATTCGGCTAAGCATGAGTATATGCAAATTATGTGTACTTTGTGATTTTGTGAATTAGGGACTAAAGTGTCAAAATGTAAAAATGTGAGGGCTAGTTTGCAAAATGCCCTAATTATGTGTATATGGATTGTTTTGAATGAATACGTGATTGAATAAGTTAAATTTGAATTGATTTAGATTGAGAACTAAAGAATACGGAATTAGATCGGGGAAAGTCGAAAGTCATTGAGCAATCGATTCCATCCATCCGAATCCCTATGAGGTAAGTTGATATACAAATAAACGAGTTTGAATTGAATTATTATTATTTATATGATATTGAATTGTGATGAATGAATATTTGAGCTAAATATGTATTATTCGAGAAAGTATCGACAAAGTTCCGACATCCGGAAAGCCCCGTACGAACCTTAGGAATAGTTAGGGTACATAAGTCATGACATAGGATCTGATATGTGATTTTCGTGTAAGACCACGTCTGGGATGTTGGCATCGACTTTTGTTTTATGTGTAAGACTATGTCTGGGACATCGAGATCGTATTTGATTTTGTGTAAGACCCTATCTAGGATAGTGGCATCGATGTTTGATTACATGTAAGACCACATCTGGGATGCTGGCATTGTATATGTTCTCTGAGCTATCCGAGTATTACATTTTCGAATGGTTCAATTGGCATACTGAGAAAATGAATGAATAAGTAAATATGTATCCGATTCAGGTACGTTTGAATTGTGTACTATATTTGAAAATGAAAGGTAAATATATGTGCAAATGATGATCTATGATCCAAGTATATGAATATGAGGTTTTTGTTGGTAACTGGCTCCAAAGTATAAGTATTTTGATGATGTTTATATGCTTTAAATGATAAGTTTATTTGTATATAGCTTACTTAGCTTTTGAAAGCTTACTTTGTGTGTGTTTACATTGTTTTATAGCTATCGAAGCCACTATGAGCTCGGGGATCTTTGAGGATCGTCACCACACTATCGAATCTAATTTTGGCACCTTTTGAAAATGTATATAGTAAAGTATGACATGTATAGGCTAGAAGTACTCTGGATAGGATTTGTAATGTTTATATTTAGATATGTGATATGGCTTAATATGGTTGTGTTTATGTTTTGATTTTGGTATATGAAATGTGATGCAAAATGATCTATTTGATGTGCTCTTGAATTGCTAAGAGAAATGGTAAGTTTGGAAAGTTTTGGTATAAGATTTGGTCATGAGTTTAGAGATTATGAAACCATATGTTTTGATATGATTTGGTCTTATGTTTTGGCACAATTGAGTTAAGTTTATAAGCATATAAATGGTTGTTAATGCTATGGCATGAATGTGGTATGATTTGGTTTAGAAATTGGCTGAAATTATTATGTATATATGCTTGGTTTGGTGTTTGTAGGTTGACCCAAATTGGGGTGGCAAATTGGCTATTCAAATAGCATATTTTTCTCCACACAAGCAGAGACACAGGCGTGTGTCTCAGCTGTGTGCGACACACGGCTATGGCATGGTCGTGTGTCCCCTAGGGTACCCTACAAATTGTAAGTCAGGCTCGGGCACGGCCAAGGCACACAGGCGTGTGGCTAGCCGTGTGGCCCAAGTCAGTTTCAGCCACGGCCAAAGCACATGAGCGTGTCTTTTGGCCGTATGAGTAAGTTAGTATGTATACCCTATTTCGATACGGCCGAAACACACGGGCGTGTCTAACGCCATGTTAGCCACACGGCCTGATTACACAGGCGTGTGACTTGTACTTGTTTGTAAAATGTTTAAGTTTCAGGAAAATTTTATATGTCTTCGGTTTAGTCCTGACTCCTTTCTGATGTATGTTTTAGGTCTCGATGACTTATATAAGGGACTTTATATTGATATTTGATCTCTGATGCTTTGATGATTATGAAATGTATGTTAATTATTCTGATTCATCTGGTAATGTCTTTAACCCTAGTATAGCGATGGATACGGGTTAGGGGTGTTACATTTTATTGGTATCAGAACTACAGTTTAGTCGGTTCTAGGACTAACGTAGCGTATGTGAGTCTAGCTATACATGCCATATTTATGAACTGGGATAGTGTGATGAATCCTGACATTGAAATGTGTTTTTTTTATAGGAAATGGATCCTGATCGAGCCGTAGCGGACGATGTCGAAAGCAATGTGTCTACTCCCGCGTAAGAGACAACGCCATCTGATTCTAGACTGGCTACGAGTAGCAGTGATGGTGAGGCTAGACAAGCCTTCTATCAGATGATGAACGATTGGTTTAACCAATATATTAGAACCAATCCAGCTGTACAACAACCTCCACCCCCAATAAATTTTCCACAAGCTCCTGTTATGCCACCAATGAATCCGGTTTAGTTAAGTAGACCACCAGTCAATAAGATTAAAAAATATGGGGCTGAACAGTTTCGAGCTACAACAAATGATGATGCTGAAAAGGCTGAATTCTGGTTAGAGAATACTATAAGAGTGTTTGATGAATTGTATTTGAATTTGGAAGAATATATTAAATGTGTTTTTTCCTTCTGAGAGATACGACGCACCATTGGTGGAAGACTTTGACATCTGTGGTTCCGAGTGAACGGGTTACTTGGAATTTCTTCAAAGCTGAATTCTGGAAGAAATATATTAGTCAGAGATTCATCGATCAGAAACGTAAAGAGTTTCTTGAGCTTAAACATGACCATATGTCTGTCACAGAATACAAACGAGAATTCGTAAGATTAAGTTAGTATGCTCGTGAATGTGCATCTATGGAAGCAATAATGTGCAAAAGATTTGAGGATGGCTTAAATTAAGATATTCATCTGTTAGTCGGAATTCTGGAAATCAAAGAATTTGTTATGCTTGTTGAACGAGCATTTAAAGCTGAAGATCTCAAGAAAGAGAAAAAAAAGCTGATTTTGAAGCTAGAGAGGTACGAAAGAGATCATCGGGAAAATCATTTTAGTCTGCATCAAAGAAATTAAGAGAGGATAATAGCCGTTCAAAGACTAATATGGGGCATTCGAATTGGGATCATGCTATATCGCAGTCGAACTTCAAAGCTCCAGCTACATCCGTTGCCAGTGTTGGAAACGCTAAATCCTATCGCCTTGAGTACAAGCATTATGGTAAAAGACATCCTGGTAATTGTAGATTGTATTATCGGACTTGTTTCAGATGTCGATCGTTAGATCATTTTATCCGTGATTGCCCTAAATCTGTCGAGCAAGAAAGTGTGCAAAATTCAAGACCGAGTGGCAATGCTTCTCATGGTAGACCTCTCAGAGATACGGGAAATGTAAGTGGTAGTCAGAGAGGGACAAAAGATACAACTGTTAGATCTGAGGCTCATGCACCTACCAGAGCCTATGCTATCCGTGCTCGTGTATGCTATCCGTGCTCGTGAGAAAGCTTCGTCGCCAGATGTGATTACGAGTAATTTACTCTTTATGATACTTCTATGATTACTTTAATAGATCCTGGATCAACACATTCGCATATATGCATGAACCTAGTGAACAGTAAAACTTTTCCTGTAGAGTCTATTGAATTTGTAATTAGAGTTTCAAACCCTCTAGGCAGATGTGTTTTAGTTGATAAAGTCTGCAAGAATTGTCCGTTATTGTTTAGAGACAATTATTTTTCGGCTGATCTGATGCTGTTTCCCTTTGATGAATTTGATATAATCTTGGGTATGGATTGGTTAACTTTGCATGACACTGTTGCGAACTGCAAATGGAAAACTATTGATTTGAGATGCAACAATGATGAAATAGTCAGAATTGAATATAATGATTTGAATGGATTATCTGCGGTGATATCTTCGATGAAAGCTTTGAGTATTGTTAGAAAGGGTTGTGAAGCCTATTTTGCTTATGTGATTGATTCGAGAGTGTCAGAAAAGAAAGTTGAATATGTGCCTGTTGTCTGTGAGTTCCCTGATGTATTTCCTAAAGAACTTCTGGGATCACCTCCGGTTAGAGAAGTAGAATTTGGCATTGAATTGGTAACTGGTACTACTCTGATTTCGATAGCTCCTTAGAGAATGGCTCTGGCAGAACTAAAAGAATTAAAGTCTCAGTTGCAAGAATTAACTGATAGAGGGTTTGCTAGACCGAGTTTCTCACCTTAGGGTGCTCTAGTTCTATTCGTGAAAAAGAAAGACGGTACAATGAGAATGTGTATAGATTATCGTCAACTGAATAAAGTGACTATCAAGAATAAGTATCCTCTACCTCGAATTGATGATTTGTTTGATCAGTTGAAAAGAGCTGCTGTGTTTTCAAAGATAGATTTGAGATCAGGCTATTATCAGTTGCGAGTGAAAGACTCAGACATTCCGAAAACTACTTTCAGAATGAGGTACAATCACTATGAATTTTTAGTTATGCCTTTTGGATTAACTAACGCACCTGCTATTTTTATGGATTTGATGAATAGAATTTTCAGACCGTATCTAGATCAATTTGTTGTTGTATTCATTGATGACATATTAATTTATTCATGTGATGAATACGAACATGTCGAGCATTTGAGATTAGTGCTACAGATTCTACGAGATAAATAGTTATATGCAAAGTTCAGTAAATGTGAATTCTGGTTCTGAGAAGTTGGTTTTCTGGGTCATATTGTATCAGCATGTGGTATTCGAGTTGATCTGAGTAAGATTTAGCTATTCTGGATTAGAAACCTCCAAGGAATGTCTCTGAAGTCCGTATTTTATGGGACTTGCCGGTTATTATAGAAGGTTCATTAAAGGCTTTTCTATGATTACAAATCCATTGACAAAACTGCTTCAGAATGATGTGAAATTTGTGTGGTCAAAAAAGTGTCAGAACAGTTTTGATCAGTTGAAAACTTTGTTGATAGAAGCTTCGGTGTTGGTACAACCCGAATCAGGTAAAGAATTTGCTATCTACATTGATGCTTCATTGATCAGACTGGGATGTGTATTGATGCAAGAAGGCAAAGTCATTGCTTATGCTTCGAGACAGTTGAAGCCACGCGAAAAGAACTATCTGACACACGATCTAGAGTTAGCCGCGATTGTGTTTGCTCTTAAGATTTGGCGTCACTATCTATTCAGTGAGAAATGTCATGTATATTCTGATCATAAGAGTTTAAAATATCTAATGAATTAAAAAGATCTGAATCTGCGACAAAGAAGATGTTTAGAACTGCTAAAAGAGATAGATTATCATCCGGGCAAGGCAAATGTTGTTGTTGATGCTTTGAGTCGAAAATCATTATTTGCTCTGCGTATGATGAATGCTCGTTTGGTTTTGTCTGATGATGGTTCAGTTTTAGCTGAATTGAAAGCAAGACCTTTGTTCTTACAACAAATTATCAAAGCTCAAAAGATTGATAATGAGATTTTAGCTAAACGAGCTTAGTGTGATGTAGAGTCTGATTTTTAGAATTCAAAGTTGATAAAGATGATTGCTTGAGATTCTGAGATAGAATTTGTGTTTCAAGAAATCTAAAGTTAATTCAAATGATTTTGAATGAAGCTCACAGTAGTCGGTTATTTGTTCACCCGGGTAGTATGAAATTGTATAATGATCTAAAATAGTGTTATTGGTGGTCCGGAATGAAAAGAGATATTTCTGACTTTGTTTCGAAATGTTTGATCTGTCAGCAAGTTAAAGCTGAACATCAAGTGTCGTCTAGTTTGTTACAACCGATTATGGTTCCAAAATAGAAATGGGATCGAGCGACAATGGATTTTGTTTTGGGTTTACCCCTGTCTTCGAGAATGAAAGATGCTATCTGGGTTGTAGTTGATTGACTGACGAAATCAACTCATTTTGTTCTGGTTCAATTTGATTATTGGCTTGATAAATTAGCTGAGTTATACATTTTTGATATTGTAAGATTGCATGGTGTGCTTTTGTCTATAGTCTCAGACAGAGATCTGAGATTCACTTCACGATTTTGGAATAAATTACAAGATGTTCTGGGTATTAAATTGCATTTCATTACTTCTTTTCACCCGTAAACAGATGGTCAATCCGAATGAATTATTTAGATACTCGAGGATATGTTAAGATGTTGCATTATTGAGTTTGAAGGTACGGGAACAGTATTTGCCCTTGATTGAATTCGTTTATAATAATAGTGTAACACCCCGAATTTGGGCCTAGAAGTATTAGGCCTTGAGTGTGGGTCCGTAAGGAGGTTGTATATAGGTATTTAATTATGCAATGAAATGAAACAATTAAATGTTTGCTATTAGTGGTTAATGGCTTTGAGAAGTGTTGGAGAAATCTTGGGTTCAAACTTGGGCTTTAGCAAAAATTTTGGTATTAAGTGAAAAAAAACCGGATGCTTGGATGAGGGTTTTAAATTATTGTGTTAAATAAATGACACAAGGAAGCTTGTAGTCTAGTGGTTGTGGTGTCATTAAGGTTGTATGGGAGCACTGGGTTCAAGCCTTGGCTCTTGCAATTTATTTTGTTTTTTTTAAAGCGAACACGGACTTTGGCCTTTAGACCTTATAATTAATTGGGGATAAAATATGACACAAAAGCCTTGTGGTTTAGTGGCAAGTAGCGTGTGGAGCATTTAAGGGAGGCATAGGTTCGAATCCCATGGCAAGCAAAGAGCATTTATTTTGCTAACGAGGCGGCAAGAGTTGGTGTTGAATTTAAACTCTAATGTTGGAGGATCCCACATCGGAAGCTAATATAAGAGTGGTTGTGAAGTCGGCTTTAAATAGAGGAACCATGAAGAGAGTAAATGTACCTTTCTTGGCTGATCCCTTTCGCTGTATGGCGTGCTCGTTTGGGTTGGGCGTCGGCTAAGAGTGCTCGGAGCGTGGATTAACTCTAGTCTCCTATCAGGTGTGTATTTATCACTACTCTTGTTGTTGGATGGCTACTTCAGGCCGCGATGGGCCAAAAGGGGCCATGTGGGCCCAATTGGATAAGTTGTTTGATTGTGTAGTAAATATTGGACTAGGCTAGGTGAATCGCATATCGTGGCTCGGTTTGGGCTAAAAGGGCCACACGAGCGTGTGGGCCCATTTGGTAGAGAATAGGCTTTAGGCCCATTCGTATTGTTATCCATGTTTAGAATACTTTAGTTTACCAATTCTTGAAATGCCCTCGACTTGTAAAATTACCAAAGTACTCCGATTCTGTAATTACTGTTTTACCCTCGGTTCTGAATTACTATTTTACCCTCGATTTCTGAATTACCGCTTTTACCCTCGGTTACTGTAATTATTGTTTTACCTCGATTTACTGAATTACTGTTTTACCCTCGATTTGTAAAATTACCGTTTTACCCTCTATTTACGAATTACCGTTTTACCCTCGGTTCTGTAATTACTATTTTACCTCAATTTATAGAATTACCGCTTTTACCCTAATTTACATAATTACCATTTTACCCAGATTTACATAATTATCGTTTTACCCTCGATTTACAGAATTACCGTTTTACCCTCGATTTACAGAATTACCATTTTACCCTCGATTTATAGAATTACTGTTTTACCTTTGATTTATAGAATTACTGTTTTACCCTCGATTTACAAAATTACTAAAATACCCTTGGTTTGTGAAATTACCGCAATACCCTCAATTTGTAAAACTACCAAAATACCCCTGTATGGTAAAATGACGAATATGCCCTTATGTTCCGTATGACTGATGTGCTTAGGATTTACATATATTGATATTGGATTAGTTAAGTTTGAGTGACAGGTGGTGGTTATCGTAGGCGATTGATTTTGGAAATGTTTCAACTTCAACCCAAAACAGGTGTGTACTAACCCTCTAGATAGCTTAGATTAATATTTTCTGAAAAGCCGAAAGCTTCATATTTTAGTGATTCGGGAATTAATATTTAGATCTATTTTCTACGCACGTTTAAGTTGGATTCACAACGGATATGGGTAGGAAGGTATTTGGAACGTTCTTCAATGAGTAGATCTCTTGGTAAGTATTCGAACCTTCTTTCCATTTGTATCTTGTGGTTTAAGAAAAGCTGAAAACCCCTCTGTCGACTAAGGCTAAAAGGATTTTTGGTGTTATTTGGTTTGTTGGTGCTAGTGAGGATTAAAGGCTACCGATCGAGGAGTGTGTGAAAAGCTTGGATCATCGGAGTGACTAAATCTAGTCATCAACTTCGGTAAAGGTATGAACCCAAGGGCCATTGTGGATGGTGGCCGAATGTGTAAGTGATGATAATAGGTAGTTTTCGATTTGGTTTAATAATAACATGGTCTAATCTATAAGTGGTTGATTATAGGACAAATCGCATAGGAGATCTCGTCAAGGAATATCGCAAATCAGGTGTGTAACGAACCCTTTTTCATAGCTTAAAGCGATAAAATGCGAAAAGCCGAAATGCCGAAATTACGGCATTTCGAGGACGTGTGAGCGTTTAACGCTCACTAGTTAGTTAAAATTGATGAGATGATGATTGGGAACAATGGAAACGGTAAGGACGTGATTTTGGCGTTCACGGTAAGTTGGGCCTCGAGGGGCTGAATTAGGGCCCAATAGGCTTTCGGGCCCATTTGGGTAAATTTGGTAGAAAATGGGAAATCTGTTAAATTGCATGATAAGACTGTTAAAACCGTTATGGAATATAGACTAAATGGGCCTAGATGACAGAATCGGCTAAGTAGGCCCTATTAGGGTTTTTTTTTGGCCCAATAACTCGTTTTCGCTAAAAATGGGCCAGAATCACTGTTTGCACCCATGAATTGTTTGTAACCGTTAATGAACATGGAAACCTTAATTTTTGGTAAAATTAAAAGATTACCCTTATAATATGAAAATGACCGTTTTGCCCCTAAGTAAAAATAACCATTATACCCCTAGGGTTTATATATGAACTTAATGCATGGGATTTTGATGCACATGATATGTATGATATGCACACGAGATGTTCATAAATGCATTGGGTTGGGTTTTTTATATGAATGGAGGAAGTGAAAAAGGGCTTATGCCCCAGTTATTAAAGGGCTTATGCCCCGATTATCAAAAGGGCTTATGCCCCGATTATCAAAAGGGCTTATGCCCCGATTATCAAAAGAGCTTACGCCTAGTTATTAAAGGGCTTATGCCCGATTATAAAAAGGGCTTTTGCCCCGATTATTAAAAAGGCTAGGCCTCGGTTATATGATAAAGCAACTAAGGCGCCTTTGGAGAGTTATGGCGGGGTGGGTCGAGTTAATCCCACATGGTGTGTTGGTTGGTACGGTGGAGAGTAGCGGATGGTGGGTTGAGTAGTCTCCCGGATGGGTTTGCATTCTTTCATTGACATTATATGTGATATTGAAATGGGCCTATGGGCCATACCGTTTACCGTAAAGGCTTCGGCCCAGTAATATGAAATTTGAAAAGGCTTCGGCCCAGTGTTATGAAATATGAAATATGAAAAGGGCTATGGCCCAGTACATGTTTGAGATTGGATTTGGGCTTAGACCCAACAGGCTGTTATTATTTTGGGCTCTGAAAGGGGCTTGTTGCATACTGAGTTTCCAAACTCACCCCCTTTCCTTAACCTTGCAGGTGAGCCTTGATGTGGGGACTTGGGCCGGAAGGGATTCAGAGTAGCCATGGTGATCGTCTTTTGGCTTTTAAACAAGCGTTGGTTTTCATTAAATTTCCTTTAATTATTATTTATTTTGGGTTGTAATAAGGCCATTTTAACTTTTCTTTTATTTCTTTTCGGGATTACTTTAATTTTAATAACTTTAAATCGGTTGATAATTATTCAAATGGGCTAGACTTAGGACGTGTTTTCAAAATGATACTTGTTTTCAAAATATCTCAACACCACGATTAATCGATTTATCAAAGACGCCCACTTAAACAAATTTAAACTCGATATGACAAAGTGTGGCTATGGTTGTGGGCATGTCTAGGATTGGATCCAATTAAAGAGCTTGGTACTTAAGCGACCTTCATGACTCACCTCCTCTATCTCGGATACCTACGGTGCCCGACTTCCATACACTTTGTTAACTCAACAAAATATATGGTTTTAAAACATTAAAAACGGAACGTGGGTTTTCAACTCCAATGTGGCATAAAGATTCGGCCATAACGTCTGGGCCGGGTTTGGGGTGTTACATTTAGTGGTATCAGAGCTAAGTTACAACAACTCGGCTGTGGATCGGGTCCGAAAATTTTTCAAAAATTTAGGCCTAAGAAGGGTATTTTGGAAATGGTTTTTCATTTTAAAGATGTTTTATGAGTATATATGTTAAAATAGTCCAAGTTTTTCTGTTTTAAATCAAGAGTTTCAAAATAAAGGGTGTTTTCAAATCAAAGTTTTAAATTTCTATTTTGGTGATCAAAACATGGTTTTCGAGTTTTAAATGGATTGAGAAAGAAGTGGCGACTTGAATCCCGGCACCAAGTCTGTAAGTATTTACATTCCTCATATTACACTATATTAAGATATTATGTAGATAGAACTGAGACCATATCATGACATTATAACTAGGGCAACCCTAAAAACTCTAGGATACCTGAGGCGTAGCTAGGCTATGATTACGTGAAAATAGAAACTTTAAAATACTATCTCTCGCATAAGACATATGAATAAATAGTAAAATTTTTGAGATCTTTGTAGTTAATTGATATGTGTACTGGTAATGTAGAGTATTGATATGGATTCTGAGGGTAAGCAAAGTCTACCAACTTCGGGTAGCGGTAACTCGGAGCTTGGTACTGAGGCACTGGCCGAGTTAGTAAGGAAAGTGGTAGAGGAAGTATTGGATACCAAAATTAAGGAAATTAGGGAAACGCTTCAAGCAGGGTGCTTGGAGTGTAAGAAAAGGAAGGATTCTAGTTCTCAGAAAACCAAGCCTCGTTCTGTGAATCATGTTAAGGCACGACCAAACTATCCAATCTGCAAAGACTGCAACGGACGTCATCCGGGTGAATGCCATAGGAAGACAGGAGCATGTCTTAGATGTGGGTCCAAGGAGCATCGAGCTCGGGATCGCCAAGTTTATTTTATTTAAATATGTGTTATGAATTGTATGCGTGCTTGATAAATGTTTCTTTACTTTGGTAATTAGATGTTTTGGGTCGTACTAAGAATTATTTTTAATTAGAGTGCGTAGCGGAAGCATAGAGGTTTGACTTGAGTAATCTGATTAGTTGATAGTTGGAAATTTCGAGGACGAAATTTCTTTAAGGAGTAGAATTGTAACACCCCGAATTTGGGCCTAGAAGTATTAGGCCTTGAGTGTGGGTCCGTAAAGAGGTTGTATATAGGTATTTAATTATGCAATGAAATAATACAATTAAATGTTTGCTATTAGTGGTTAATGGCTTTGAGAAGTGTTGGAGAAATCTTGGGTTCAAACTTGGGCTTTAGCAAAATTTTGGTATTAAGTGAAAAAAAACACGGATGCTTGGATGAGGGTTTTAAATTATTGTGTTAAATAAATGACACAAGGAAGCTTGTAGTCTAGTGGTTGTGGTGTCATTAAGGTTGTATGGGAGCACTGGGTTCAAGCCTTGGCTCTTGCAATTTATTTTGTTTTTTTTAAAGCGAACTCGGACTTTGGCCTTTAGACCTTATAATTAATTGGGGATAAAATATGACACAAAAAGCCTTGTGGTTTAGTGGCAAGTAGCGTGTGGAGCATTTAAGGGAGGCATAGGTTGAATCCCATGGCAAGCAAAGAGCATTTATTTTGCTAACAGGAGGCGGCAAGAGTTGGTGTTGAATTTAAACTCTAATGTTGGAGGATCCCACATCGGGAAGCTAATATAAGAGTGGTTGTGAAGTCGGCTTTAAATAGAGGAACCATGAAGAGAGTAAATGTACCTTTCTTGGTGATCCCTTTCATTGTATGGCGTGCTTTCGTTTGGGTTGGGCGTCGGCTAAGAGTGCTCGGGCGTGGATTAACTCTAGTCTCCTATCGGTGTGTATTTATCACTACTCTTGTTGTTGGATGGCTACTTGAGCGCGATGGGCCAAAAAGGGCCATGTGGGCCCAATTGGATAAGTTGTTTGATTGTGTAGTAAATATTGGACTAGGCTAGGTGAATCGCATATCTCGTGGCTAGGTTTGGGCTAAAGGGCCACACGAGTGTGTGGGCCCATTTGGGCCGAGAATAGGCTTTAGGCCCATTCGTATTGTTATCCATGTTTAGAATACTTTAGTTTACCAATTCTTGAAATGCCCTCGACTTGTAAAATTACCAAAGTACTCCGATTCTGAATTACCGTTTTACCCTCGGTTCTGAATTACTATTTTACCCTCGATTTCTGTAATTACCGTTTTACCCTCGGTTCTGTAATTATTGTTTTACCCTCGATTTACTGAATTACTGTTTTACCTCGATTTGTAAAATTACCTTTTACCCTCTATTTACTGAATTACCGTTTTACCCTCGGTTTACGTAATTACTATTTTACCCTCAATTTATAGAATTACCGTTTTACCCTAATTTACATAATTACCATTTTACCCCAGATTTACATAATTATCGTTTTACCCTCGATTTACGTAATTACTGTTTTACCCTCGATTCTGTAATTACCATTTTACCTCGATTTATAGAATTCTTGTTTTACCTTTGATTTATAGAATTCTTGTTTTACCTCGATTTACAAAATTACTAAAATACCCTTGGTTTGTGAAATTACCATAATACCCTCAATTTGTAAAACTACCAAAATACCCTGTATGGTAAAATGACGAATATGCCCTTATGTTCCGTATGGTGATGTGCTTAGGATTTACATATATTGATATTGGATTAGTTAAGTTTGAGTGACGGTGGTGGTTATCGTAGGCGATTGATTTTGGAAATGTTTCAACTTCAACCCAAAAGCAGTGTGTACTAACCTCTAGATAGCTTAGATTAATATTTTTAAAAGTCAAAGCTTCATATTTTAGTGATTAGAATTAATATTTAGATCTATTTTCACGACGTTTAAGTTGGATTCTAGCGGATATGGGGTAGGAAGGTATTTGGAACGTTCTTCAATGAGTAGATCTCTTGGTAAGTATTGAACCTTCTTTCCATTTGTATCTTGTGGTTTAAGAAAAGTGAAAACCCTCTCGTCGACTAAGGCTAAAAGGATTTTGGTGTTATTTGGTTTGTTGGTGCTAGTGAGGATTAAAGGCTACCGATCGAGGTGTGTGAAAAGCTTGGATCATCGGAGTGACTAAATCTAGTCATCAACTTGGTAAAGGTATGAACCCAAGGGCCATTGTGGATGGTGGCGAATGTGTAAGTGATGATAATAGGTAGTTTTCGATTTGGTTTAATAATAACATGGTCTAATCTATAAGTGGTTGATTATAGGACGAATCGCATAGGAGATCTCGTCAAGGAATATCGCAAATCAGGTGTGTAACGAACCCTTTTTCATAGCTTAAAGCGATAAAATGCCGAAAAGCCGAAATGCCGAAATTCTGGCATTTCGAGGACGTGTGAGCAAGTGAACGCTCACTAGTTAGTTAGAATTGATGAGATGATGATTGGGAACAATGGAAGCAGTAAGGGCGTGATTTTGGCGTTCACGGTAAGTTGGACCTCGAGGGGCTGAATTAGGGCCCAATAGGCTTTCGGGCCCATTTGGGTAAATTTGGTAGAAAATGGGAAATATGTTAAATTGCATGATAAGACTATTAAAACCGTTATGGAATATAGACTAAATGGGCCTAGATGATGAATCGGCTAAGTAGGCCCTATTAGGGTTTTTTTGGCCCAATAACTCGTTTTCGCTAAAATGGGCCGAATCCTTTGCACCCATGAATTGTTTGTAAAGTTAATGAACATGGAAACCCTAATTTTGGTAAAATTACAAGATTACCCTTATAATATGAAAATGACCGTTTTGCCCCTAGGTAAAAATAACCATTATACCCCTAGGGTTTATATATGAACTTAATGCATGGGATTTTGATGCACATGATATGTATGATATGCACATGATATGTATGATATGCACACGAGATGTTCATAAATGCATTGGGTTGGGTTTTTATATGAATGGAGGAAGTGAAAAGGGCTTATGCCCCGATTATTAAAGGGCTTATGCCCCGATTATCAAAAGGGCTTATGCCCCGATTATCAAAAGGGCTTATGCCCGATTATCAAAAGGGCTTACGCCCGATTATTAAAGGGCTTATGCCCGATTATAAAAAGGATTTTGCCCGATTATTAAAAGAGGCTAGGCCTCGGTTATATGATAAAGCACTAAAGCCGCCGGTGGAGAGTTATGGCGGGGTGGGTCGAGTTAATCCCACATGGTGTGTTGGTTGGTACGGGTGGAGAGTAGCAGATGGTGGGTTGAGTAGTCTCCCGGATGGGTTTGCATTCTTTCATTGACATTATATGTGATATTGAAATGGGCTTATGGGCCATACCGTTTTACCGTAAAGGCTTGCCCGAGAATATGAAATTTGAAAAGGCTTGCCCGGTGTTATGAAATATGAAATATGAAAAGGGCTATGGCCCAATACATGTTTGAGATTGGATTTGGGCTTAGACCCAACAGTCGTTATTGTTTTGGGCTCGAAAGGGCTTGTTGCTGTGAGTTTCCAAACTCACCCCTTTCCTTAACCTTGCGGTGAGCCTTGATGTGGGGACTTGGTAGGAAGGATTCAGCGTAGCCATGGTGATCGTCTTTTGGCTTTTAAACAAGCGTTGGTTTTCATTAAATTTCCTTTAATTATTATTTATTTTTGGGTTGTAATAAGACGTCCACTTAAACAAATTTAAACTCGATATGACAAAGTGTGGCTATGGTTGTGGGCATGTCTAGGATTGGATCCAATTAAAGAGCTTGGTACTTAAGCAGCCTTCATGACTCACCTCCTCTATCTCGGATACCTACCTGGTGCCCAGCTTCCATACACTTTGTTAACTCAACAAAATATATGGTTTTAGAACACTAAAAACGGAACGTGGGTTTTCAACTCTAATGTGGCACGAAGATTCGGCCATAACGTCTGGGCCGGGTTTGGGGTGTTACAAATAGTTTTCAATCGAGCATTGAAATGACACCATACAAAGCTTTATATGGTCGCAAATGTCGTACACCTTTGTATTGGACTGAGCTCAGCGAAAATAAGATTCAAGGAATTGATTTGATAAAAGAAACTGAACAGAAAGTAAAAGTGATTCGAGATAGTTTGAAAGCAGCTTCTGATAGTAAGAAATCTTATGCAGATTTGAAAAGAAAAGAAATTGAGTTTGAAATCGGCGACAAAGTGTTTTTGAAAGTATCTCCACGGAAGAAATTACTTCGTTTCGATAGAAAAGGCAAATTGAGTCTGAGGTTCATTAGGCCGTATGAGATTACTGAGCGTATTGGGTCGGTAGCATATAGATTGTTATTGCCACCAGAGTTAGAAAAGATTCGACGATCCAAATTTGATCCGTCGCATGTGATTTCCCCGTCTGAGATTGAAATTCAATCTGATATGACTTACGAAGAAAAGTCGATCTGCATCTTAGCTCGCAAGTTAAAGAACTGCGAAATAAAAAAATTCTATTAGTAAAAGTGACGTGGCATCGACACGGTATTGAAGAGGCCACGTGGGAGCCTGAAGATGCTATGAGACAGCAATATCCGAATCTGTTTAATGGTAAGATTTTCAAGGACGAAAAATCCCTAAAGGGGGGAGAATTGTAACAGTCTGGCTTTCACCCTAGTCAGAATAGTGGTTTCGAGACCACATATCTATGTCAAAAAATAGTTAAATATTATTTTCTGTGATTATGATGTGTGAATTAGCATATGTGAAAGTTTCATCTGAAAATTCGATTGTTTGTATGCTCAATTTGATAAAAAGGACCAAATTGTATAAAAGGTAAAAGTTGTTTGCTATTTGTTAAAAGCACCAAATTGACATGGCTTTTTAAGTATGAGGACCGTATTATGTTATTTGACAATGGAATGAATTAAATGACATAAAGGTCATGTGTTAGGTGAATAAATGGTTTTGTAATAGAGGGCGAAATTGGCATTTAGTTAATATGTTAATTAAAATAAAACAAAAGCTTAAAATTTGGTGCATTTTCATTCATCTTTGCCGAAAAATAAAAAGGAAAAGAAAGAATAAGGCTAAGTTAGGGTTCGGCACTTGCAAGCTTTGATTTAGGTATGTTATTGCTTCGGTTTTTGATAATTTCTACGTTTTTGTAATTGTTGCTTCATATACTATCAAGCCCATGCCTCAATTTTTGATTTTGATGATGATTTTGAAATGTGCCAAGGATGAGTTCATGAGCTTTATGTTGTTATATGATGAAATGTGAAAGTTTGATGTTGGGTTTATATGTTTTGTCTTTGGATTTTTGATGATTTTGAGTAAAATGGGCTAAATTGTAAAATTTATAATTTGAGGGACTAAAATGTGGAATAATGAAATTTATGGACTGGTATGAGAGTTATGAAAATTCAGCTAAGCATGAGTATATGCAAATTATGTGTACTTTGTAATTTTGTGAATTAGGGACTAAAGTGTCAAAAAGTAAAAATGTGAGGGTTAGTTTGCAAAATGCCCTAATTGTGTGTATATGGATTGTTTTGAATGAATGCGTGATTTAATAAGTTAAATTTGAATTGATTTAGATCGAGAACTAAAGAATGCAGAATTAGATTGGGGAAAGTCGAAAGTCATTGAGTAACCGATTCCATCTATTCGAATCCCTACGAGGTAAGCTGATATACAAATAAACGAGTTTGAATTGAATTATTATTATTCATATGATATTAAATTGTGATGAATGAATATTAAAGCTAAATATGTGTTATTCGAGAAAGTATCGACAAAGTTCTGACATCCGAAAAGCCCTGTACGAACCTTAGGAATAGTTAGGATACATATGTCATGACATAGGACCTGATATGTGATTTTCGTGTAAGACCACATCTGGGACGTTGGCATCAACTTCTGTTTCACGTGTAAGACCATGTCTGGGACATCAGTATCGTATCTGATTTTGTGTAAGACCTTGTCTGGGACAATGGCATCGATGTTTGATTACATGTATGACCACATCTAGGATGTTGGCATTGTATATGTTCTCTGAGCTATCCTTACGTTTCCGAACGGTTCAACGGGCATACCGAGAAAATGGCTGAATAAGAGAATATGTATCCGATTCAGGTACGTTTGAATTGTGTACTATATTTGAAAATGAAAGGTAAGTATATGTGCAAATGATGATCTATGATCCAAGTATATGAATATGAGGTTTGTGTTTGTAATTGGCTCCAAAGTATAAGCAATTTGATGATTTTTATATGCTTGAAATCATAAGTTTATTTGTATATGGCTTACTAAGCTTTTGAAAGCTTACTTTTTGTGTTTACATTGTTTTATAGATATCGAAGCTACTATGAGCTCGGGGATCGTCGAAGATCGTCACCACACTATCGAATCTAATTTTGGTACCTTTTGAAAATGTATATAGTAAAGTTTGGCATGTATAAGCTAGACGTACTTTGGATAGGATTTGTAATATTTATATTTAGATATGTGATACGGGTTAATATGGTTGTGTTTATGTTTTGATTTTGGTATATGAAATGTGATGCAAAATGATCAATTTGATGTGCTCTTGAATTGCTAAGAGAAATGGTAAGTTTGGCAAGTTTTAGTATAAGATTTGGTCATAAGTTTAGAGATTATGAAACCATATGCTTTAATATGATTTGATCTTATGTTTTGGCACAATTGAGTTGAGTTGATAAGCATATAAATGGTTGTTAATGTTATGGCATGAATATGGTATGATTTGGTTTAGAAATTGGCTGAAATTATTGTGTATATATGCTTAGTTTGGTGTTTGTAGGTTGACCCAAATTGGGGTGGCAAATTGGTTATTCAAATGGCCTATTTTTCTCCACACGGGAAGAGAGACGGGCTTGTGGCTAGCTGTGTGGCCCAAGTCAGTTTCTACCACGGCCAAAGCACACGGGCGTGTCTTGTGGCCGTGTAAGTAATATGTATACCCTATTTTGACACAGCCTAAACACACGGGCATGTCTAACACCATGTTAGGCACACGGCCTGATTACACAGGCATGTGACCTGTAGTTGTTTGAATAATGTTTAAATTTTCAGAAAATTTTATATGTCTTCGGTTTAGTCCCGACTCCTTTCTGATGTATGTTTTAGGTCTCTATGACCTATATAAGGGACTTTATATTGATATTTGATCTCTGATGCTTTGATGATTATGAAATGTATGTTAACTGTTCTGATTCATCTGGTAATGCCTTTAACCCTAATCTGTCGACGGATACAAGTTAGAGGTGTTACAATATTATTATTGTAATCTAACATAATTTTTTTATTGTAGGTAAATTTTTGGAAATTATTAGATATTTATCGTATTTTGTCTCTGAAATTTGAAATAATTTATTGTATTTTTGAAACAAATTAAATGAATTCAATTTTTAATTGCAGATTTGCGATAAATTTGTTATTTGATTAATAATAATTATCACATATCAAGTACTATTAATGATATGGTAATAAAATTTTTATTTGATACTCATTTTATTTGTTGAATAAAATTATATTGTATTAACTATTTTGCTAATTTAATAATGTCTGGGCCCGTACCGCGTATTGAGGGGCTGTGTTAATAGTGTAGGGTTTCTGCCAGATGAACACCTAATACCACACTTAGCCGGGTTCAGATCAGCGGCATTGATCTGGACTTTTGATCTATAATACAACTTGGTTTCCTCTTTAGTCCAGTGATGGCGTCCGGAGACCCACACATTTCATTTGTCGTACGGGGAGTGCACCATCACTCTAGAGGATGTTGCACTACAGCTCGGGTTCCCTATTGACTGGACTGTGGTCACGGGTGTAAGTTCGATCTTTAGGCCGGCTACCCCTTGCTATGAATTACTTGGACGCTCACCAAGTGAGGGGAAATTTGCCAATTTGATATTTTCATGCCTAAAGGCCAATTTTGAGTGTTTTTCGAGTGCTGCCAACGAATGGGAGGTGATGCAGGCCGTTCGAGTTTACATGATGCACCTTATAGGGGGTCTACTCATGTCGGATACAAACGGCAGTACAGTCCGCTTGATGTACTAACCTCTATTATCCAATTTGCATAACACCCGTTCATACAGTTGGGGGTCCGCAGTATTAGCCATGCTGTATCTCGAACTTTGTCGGACGACAGATCCTTTTGTGATAGACATAGAAGAGTGCCTCATACTATTGTAGTCGTAGGGACTTTACCGAATGTCATTCTTGGCATCCATTAGTCACCAATCATATATATTTCCACTCATTAATAGGTGATGAATTTTTACTCATTATAAGAATTAGTTGACATTTTTTCAGATTATATTGTTCTAACAATTTGTTTTCATAGATGGAGCACTAATCCGGGTATCGGGAGGTCCTACACGGTTCCAATATGCCGTCTGATAATTGAGAATCATACTGGAGGAGGGGTAAGTTTTTCCAATATAAACTTAATTTTATTATTTTATCTCGCTCGACCCGCATTAATATAACAATGTTATTAACTGTGCAGTTCATTTGGATGCCGTATTCTGTTCCAGAAATTATGGCACTTATTCCCTCACCTGCCCAAGCCCACTCAAACCTATGGTGCATTAGTGCACCCATTATCAATTTTCATATAGTGGAGTGGTATCATGGCGATTGAGTACTCCGGTAGTTCGGTAGCATATAGTATATCCCGACACTGCCAATACGATTGGGGGAGATCCATGGGATGAACAGGAGGGGGAAGTATGGAAATGATTAGGGAGAAGTGCATGAAGAATATATTACGATGTGGAACAACTGATTGGGAAGGATACCTCAAACGGATCGTGCTTTGGATCTGCAGCCCTCGTTAGAGTACATACAGTGGTACTGTGAGATAGGGAAACCATTTTTGTTTGGTGGGCGGTCAATGGAAGTCCCTTCGTATACAATACGAATTGGGTAATCCTTTCCAAATTTGCATCATGCACCAAAGCTAGAGCCGGAGATAGAGCCAGAGCCAGAGCCAGAGCCGGAACTACAATCTGGGATAGTTCTTATCAACTAGATTTGGGGGGCGATGACTATTTCCCGGGCTCATCAGGCCACGGATATCATTTAGAGTTTGATATCTTCAATCCACTACCACCTTAGTACTCCAATCATCCTAGCTTGTATCCACCTCAGTACTCCGCTCCTTCTAGCCCGTATCCACCGTTGTACTCCACTCTTCCTGGTTTGTATCCACTAACGAACTCCACTCCTCCCGGCCCGTATCCACTGCCGTACTCCACTCCTCCCGACTCAAGTTCATCGATGGCGTTTGAGACATGATTTTTCATCTATGTTTTGTATACCCCCCACATACGGATAAAGAGAACGTCGATCGTCGTAATCGCCCGCAACGTGAATGTCGAGCTCCACAAAAATATAGCCCTAGAACCACACCATCAAACAATCGATTTTAGGGGGTTTTGTAATATAAATAACTTAATATTTATGTAATGAATTTTTTGGCATTTTATTTATCAGTTTTATGGTTTTTTTTATTTTGCAATTTAAATAAATAAACTTTAAACTAACTATGTAATTCAAATTAGATTAACTGCAACAACTTTTAGACAAATTTGTGATTCAATCCTCTCAACATGTAATGAACTACATCTCAATTTCTACCTGATTGTGACAATTGTCCAATATGATAGTTTCGGAGCAGCCATTTACTCCGATTATGACCGGCTAATCTACATATGCCACACAGCTTCTCATTAGATTTCTCTGTAATGTCCATTTTGTTATGGATTCTGAATGATTGCAGACGACCATTCCAGTTCCTACACAACCTTTGTCTTAGACAAGCTCGAAGGTCATTGGAGGTACCTCCCAAGTAGATAGGTCAGGAAACACGGGGAACTTGTTCTCCAATACACGCAACGTGGGTTCAAAGGTGTACACTTCATCGATAAATTGTTCTACATTGAGCGAGACTTTAGTACAAGCTGCCACAACATGTGTACATGGATAATGAAGTGTTTGAAAACTCTTGCAATCGCACCATCTGTTTCAGAGATCAACTCCGTAGGACCTAGGTGGTATATAGGGTCAACGACTGATGGTCTCTATAACTCAAAACATTTCATTACGTCGTGAATATACTTCTACAGTCATCGAACTCACCATCTGACGGTTTGCAACCATTGCATCCCTGACATCCTCTACAAACATGTGTCCCGCCTCCATCTGGTTGACTTGTTGCTGACCCATTCTTGGCATCAAGGTAGCCAACCAAGAAGACAAATGAAATCAAAAGATTTCGTGTTTTCAACAACACAATGTTGAACCCCTCCTCCATTTTTGTGGTCATTTGACCATAACGAAAGCCCTCATCAAAACTTTGAGCCCATTGCCATAGCTCCATGGTACCCAACCACTGTCAGAAAGATGTGTTCGTTTGATCTTCCATGTCACTCTCAAGTCGAGTCATTCTCTGGCGGAAAATGTGTGGCTCTAACTCGTGTGCTGCATATGTATTAAGAAAATATAAGTTACAGTATTGCCCTAAAACATTAAAACTTATATTGAAAAGATAAGGTAATCCTTTACCCATTCTCACAACTTGTCTCTTCCAGTCTGCATTCTTATAATCTCACTGGAAGTTAGTCGCGATGTGTCAGATGCAGTAAACAGATCTCCATGGCACACTGGAATGCCTAATGGCGCCAATTAATCCTTTCCCTCTATTGAAGATGATGCAAATATTATCGTTGCTAATAACATACCTCCGCAGGTTGGTGAGGAAGAATTCCCACGATTCCATGTTCTCTTTATCGACAATGGCAAATGATATCGGGAGCATGTTCCTATTGTCGTCTTGAGCAACCGCAAGAAGTAGGATCTTTGTATATTTTCATAAACAACTTAGAGTGGGGAAATGCGCTCACACATGGGTCAAACAACCAGAACATCCGATGAAAAATTCTTTTTCCCGATTGTAGTTGGTATCTGGCTCGTAATAAGGTCATGTCTGCAACTCAATAACAGTCCCCAGCACGTACTCCCTCATAGCGGTTATAACAGCCTGATTTTAGGCCTAGTAGGAACAGTGGTTTTGAAGACACTAACCCGAGGTCAGAGAAATTATTTTTAATATAAATTTATATGTTATAGCATATTTATATGAGTACATGAAAATTTTGGTGAAATAATTCTAGCGATTGCATGCTTAATTGCGAAAAAGACTAAATTGCATAAAGAGCAAAAGTTTTGCTTTTTCTAGAAAATGGTGATAAATAGCTAGAGAATCATAATTAGGGGTCTTTAAAGGACAATAGACCCATTTCAATAGGGGTGGTCAGCCATATGGAAAAAAATGAATAAAAAAATCAAATTTGGTGAAGTTGGTAGCCTATTTTAACTAGAAAATGAGATTAAATAAAACAAAAGACTTCATCTTTTTCATCCCTTCTTTCACCACCAAAAATTTCAGCCATTTTAGGTGTGACAGCCTTAATTTGGCCCTAGTCGGAAAGTGGTTTCGGGATCACAAAATCGAGTCACAAAATAATTAAATGTTATATTTTGTGTTTATTAGATGTGAAAGTGCATGTGTGAAAATTTCATGCTTTGATTTTGTCATTTGAGAGTAAAATTATGAAATAGGACCTATGTGAAAATTTTTGAAAATGCTATAGGCCAAATTGTAGTGGCCAAATAATTTGTAGTGTAAAATAGGAGGATTTGCATGTCAAACCTCCCATTTTACATGTAGTGGCTGGCCATCATGTTGGTGGTAGACAACATGTGCAAATTTTTTTATTGAAATTATGGCATGAGTATGACACAAATATTATATGCCATTTTGTGTCATAAATTGTTGGGTAATTAGAATAATAAGAGTAACAAAAGGAAGTGAAGGAAAAAGTTTTGTCCATCCTTGTTCATGGTAGCTGAAAATGGAAGAGAAAGGAGAGGGAAAGAGCTCTTGAATGTTAGGTCACTTGGGGAAGAAAATCCAAGGTAAGTTCATGGTGCTTTGCTTCTATTTTGATGTTCATGGGTTTTTCTTGTTTCTACCTTAACTCATGAAGCATATTTTTGATATTTGGTTGTGTTGTGAGCATTTGGTCATGAATGGAAATGAGAGAAATAGGTGTTATTTCATGTTCTTTTGATGAAAAATGGAGAATAGATGAAGTTGAGCCAAGCAAATGAGTATGCATGTGCCTTAGATGCTAAGGGGAAAAATCGGCTAACATGTTGTGTGTATTATGGCCGAATGTGAACTTGGATAATATTGAGTAATGTTGTGCTTTAAAATGATGAAAGGAAGATTATGCTTAAGTGAAGTTATAGGTATGTGATGATTGATTTGTGATATGCATGTTTAAATAACATGCATGCAAGGCATGTGTGAAAGAGTGAATTGGTAATAAATCTGCTTTGGACAGCAGCAGTAACGTGATTTTGGAAAATCACCATAAATTGTGGGAGATGAGTTGGAAGATGAATAAATTATGTAATTAAAGCTTATGAGTCTAGTTTCTTATAAAAGAAACCGTGTAAGCAAAATAATTGCCGATGATGAGATATTTGAAGTGATGTGGGACAGGGTCAGAATGACTTCTAGATCCTCTGTTCTGTTTTTATAAAATCATTATACATTATACAAAAATTGTTATAAGATGAAGTTTATATGCTTAGACTCCTTAATGAGTCTAGTTTCAAATGAAATAAACGAGAACATATATTTAATTTTGTACAATGAGAAATTTGATTCGTAGTGAAGAGTGGTCAGATTAGTCAAACTGTGAAATAAGGGAAACTTTAAGAAAAATATGGTATTGATTTGCCAAACCAAAAATCCTGAAAATTTTATGGGTAAAAGATATATGGGTCTATTTTCAAGGAAAATTAACGGAACTTGATTTGGAGTTTCGTAGCTCCAGTTATAAATGATTTAGTGACTGTTGCTCAGGAAGACAGCTTGCAATGAAATTATGATTATGTGGTAAACATTGACAAAAATTTGTTAATGAGTTGCTTATTGATTTCTTATAAGCTTACTATGATCAGTAGGTGTGAAAGTTGAATATATATATATATATATTATATTTTGAAAGTGATGCTTGAATAGTCAAATAATGACTAGTTTAAAATCTTTAAATTTTAAGCTCAAGAGCATAGAGGGGCAAATTCGGATAAGAGAAAAGAGAAAGTAATCGAATAGCCGTTGTAATCATTCGGCAACATTCGAGGTAAGTTCTTAAGTGTTTAAGCTTGATTCCTATTTATATACCCAAGAGTTAAATTAATATGGTAAGGGGAATGTAAATTTTATTTAGTTAATGTGCCGAATATGTAACGATTTAAGGCAATAAGCCGATTATCGCTATTATGCTTAAGTTGAATTGGATTTGGAAATTTGATGCACTAAATGAGTGTTACAATGAATAAACTATGCTGTATATGTGCTGGTGGAGATATCACGATTTGTGATTATTAAATACCTAAAGGAAACCATGATGTGTATAAAATTATTATTATTAGTCCTTTGTGATAGCCGAATATGGCTTGGCACTAAAGTGATTAAATGTGAACTTCGATGAGGTAAACCATTAAAAGTGTGGTGCTATAAGACTATGGGCTAATACGATATATGGATTTGTTCCGTAAAGTAAATTATTCAGGTATGCGATATGTACTTAGGCATGTTAAATCGATTGGAATTGAATCATGAATGTGAATTGAGAAGCATAGGTAAAAATGCCTATGACATATATGTGAGTAAGGGTAAAACCATCGTAAATTATCGATAAGGATGGGCTATGTGCGAAACCATCTTATAATTGCTAATTTGAAAGGTTGTGTGCGAATCAGTGAGCAATATGTATATATTAGATGAATTGTGACCTTTTGGTTCTACTTGAACTAAGTTGCGCGATAAATAATTTATGCATATGACTTATAGTTGAATGGTCACTATGGGTTAAGTTGTGAAATGGAAATGTGATATGTTTAATGAGATGTGTTAATATATAATTAAATATGCATGATATTTGATGTGTATCCGGGCTTAAAGACCTGCATGCTTCGTGCTGGTAAAATATCTGGGTTAAATCTCGCAGGCTTCGTACTGGTATTATATCCGGGATAAATCCCGCAGGCCTAGTGCTAGTATTATATTCGGGCCTTCGTGCCTAGCAGGCTTTGTGCTGGTATGTGTATTCGGGCCTTCGTGCCTAGCAGGCTTCATACCGGTGATGTGTATTTGGGCCTTCGTGCCTAGCAGGCTTCGTGCTGGTGATGTGTATTTGGGCCTTCGTGCCTAGCAGGCTTCATGCCGGTGATGTGTATTCGAGCCTTCGTGCCTAGCAGGCTTCGTGCTGATGATGTGTATTCGAGCCTTCATGCCTAGCAGGCGTAATGCCGGTGAAATGATATGTTATGTGAATTCGGTGTTCCTTGTAAGATAAGGGTTTAGCCGAATGTTAAAAATGAAATGATAGTGTATTGTATCATGCTTATATGGCCTAATGGCAAGTATAACATGTTGGTAAATATGCAATGTGATTTTATAATCGAATGATAAGTTTGAAATGAATGTGAGTGAAATGTTATGCATAAGCTATCAAATGTTAAGTGTGAAAATGAGATGAAAGAAAAGTGTTTGAGATGTATAATTATATATAAGTTCGAATGATGTTAGTACTCAATTGATATGAATATGTTATATGGAACTTGTTGATTTGATTATTCGGGCCTTTGAGCTTAGCAGACTATAATGTCGGTAAGATACTATTCGGGCTTTCAAGCCTAGCAGGCTATAAAGCCGGTGAAATGATATCAGGCCTCGAGCCTAGCAGGCGAAATGCCGGTGATTTCAGAAAAGCCTATGAATAAGGTACCTCGTGCTAGATTGTCAAATGAATACATTTAATACGTAAAGTGGGCCAGGTACGCAGTATGTACTCATATGTGAGTTTGATTTGAAGTGAATCATAAGGGAGTAATGTGATACGTACGTGAATAAATGTTAAAACTATACCTATGATCATGATACACCTGGTCAGGGTGTGAAAATATAAATATGTTATATGAATTTAGATTAAGTGTGATAAGAATGCTGAACGTGCATTATGTGCTTGTGTATATTCGGCCAGATGGCAATATCCCTAGAATTTGGCCTCTTAAGAAATTAAATAATCGAAGTATAATTGCGTTTATTTGTTTGCATTGCTTAAGACTTACTAAGCTTATGAAAGCTTACTCCATTGTTACATTTCTCTGTTTTATAGATTGTTGACTTCAGTTACCTGCTCGGGTTGGAGTTCGCCGGAGATATTATCACACTGTCAGCTCACGTTATCGGTGTAAGTAAATCCTAGTATTTCGAGTCTATGGCATGTATAGGGTTTTAATGTTTTGGACCTCGTAAGCTCATTTATGGGATAGATTGCATGTGAAAAGAAAAGTTTTAAATTGATTGAAATTTTTCAGCACGGTTTTTGTGTGATTGACCGAGTTTAAGTCGGGTAACACCTCGAACCCTGTTCCGGTGAGGGATACGGGCGAGGGGTGTTACATTAGGGGTTTTGGAGGTTCAAAATTTTAGCCACCCTTTACCTTTACAAGTAAGTGATTTTGATGGTCTTTCTTGATAATTTTTGTACTTTTGGGACCCTTGTAGCATAATCTAGCTAATGAGGGGACTATTTTGCAAAATGGTTAAAAGTATAGGGTTTTTCCATGAGAGTGTTCATGTTGTTTGCTGAATTTTTGTAGAAGAAAATGAATCATGGTTGTTAAACAAATAACTTTTGTAAAGTAGTTTTCATGAAAACCCTAACTAAGGACCATTTTGCATAAGTTATAAATTATGGGGTAAATGTCTGAAATGATGGGAATTCTTGGCTGATTCTGGTATAAAAATAATTCGTCTAGGCTTGGTTAGTGAGAAAATTTGATAAAAATTGATTTACGAGCCTAGGGGTAAAATCGTAATTTTGTGAAAGTCTAGGGCAAAATGGTCATTTTGCCAAAATATGATTCATGAAATGCATAAATTAATATGATGACTAAATTAGTGAATTTTTATCATTTTAGATCAAGAAATACGAAATCCGGACCTAGACCGGTGAAAGGCCAAGCTAGTAGACTAAAGCCAATTAGTCGTCCACTTTTGGTATACCGAGGTAAGTTGTACGTAAGTAAGACAACTTTATCATTATTATGTGTTGAATGATTAATTTTGCATAATATGGTTGAAATTTCTTATGAATAATGCATGATGAAATTCAATATAGTAGAATCCCGATTGAACCTAGGAATAGATTGGATATCCATGCTATGACATTTGGTTGATATGTGTGCCAGTGTAACACCATGTTTGGAACATGGCATCGGCGATGTTGTGAGAGCCAGTGTAAGACCATGTCTAGGATATGGCATCGGCAATTCACCCTTTTGTGTAAATCTTATCAGATATCCTTTAGTATTCCAAATGGTTTCACGGGTTATTTTAAAAGCTTATGACAATGATATGGAATGATATAATCATGTTGTGAGTGGTACAGGTTCTTATTCGAAACTCATGAGATATGAGTCTAGTTATGTTGCCTTGATGGTAAGAATTACATAAGTAAGTTCTAGCTATGAAAATGATCTTGGGACGATATTGAAATCTTTGGTTTATTCTTGTGATATATATAAGCATGTAGTGATATTTACCTATGTTCACTCAAGAATGTTGGATGATTTATAATATGCATAGTTGATATTGTTACTTATTTATATGCAACTTACTAAGCTTCATGCTTACTCCCTCTCCTTTTCATTTTCTTATAGTGCCACCAAGCTAGTATCTGAGATCAAGGGACGTCGGAGCCATCGATCACACTATCAACTGAAGCTTTGTTATAGCTAGTTTAATATTTTGATTTTGGCATGTATAGGGACTTGAATTTTTGTTTAGTGTCTTGTTAGTTTAGCCACAAGAGTTAACTCAGATGATGGATGTGATATTCATTTTGTATAGGCCATTAATTTTGGCTAATATTGATTATTATTAAATGCATTTGATGCAAATGTGTCATGGTTGTGGTTGATTTGGTTATATGTGTTAGGCTTGGATTGGTTTTGGTTGATATTGTGTAGGTTGGTGTAAGTAAGGGTGGCAAAAAGGTATGGTAAATAGCCTTATTTTTGTCTACAAAGGCGGAACCTGCAGGCGCAGTGTTTAGGTAGTGTGTGATACATGATCGCCTTACAGCGTGTTGTCGGTAGTGTATTCCTGCACCTTAATTTTACAAGTCAATATGCATGGTAGTAAACACACGGGCAACCGTATGCCCTTAATTGTTTGATGACATCAGAAACAGAATGTCAAGGTTTGTAACATCCCAAAATAGGGCCTAGTTAGAATAGTGGTTTTGGGACCACAAGTTTGACGTTAAATTATTAATTTTATGATTGTTATGAGGTTTAGAATATGAATTTATGCATGTGTTAAAGTTTCATGAAGAAATTCTAAGTATAAGGTGTCCAATTGGAAATTAGGGATCAAATTGAATAAGTTGCAAAATTTGTGTTTTAGAAGCAACTTTTTATGAAATTTCTTTGGATTATTAATTAGGAGGTCTTAAAGAGCAATTTCCCTAATTTCTAAGTTTTTGGAGAAAAATGGGCATCCATAGAAATTTTTGAAGGTTCAGTATTGAGGGGTATTTTGGTCATTTGGTATATTAATGAAATAAAATGGGAAAATAAGCCAAAAATCAGATCATTCTCTCCATGTAGCTACCGAAAATTAGGGTTCTCCATAACTAGGGTTCAAGCTTTCCAAGCTCAATAGTAAGTGCTCTCAAGCCCCGTTTTTAATGTTCTTCGTATTTTTGAAATCCCGGTAACTTGCTCTCTCTATTTCTACCCATATTTCATGCTAGGGTTCATGTTTAGAAATTTACCCATGCATGAGAAGCTTATGTTTTGATGATTTATGGAGGGATATGAGAGTTTAAAGGATGGTAAACAACTTTTACTAAGTAGATTTTCATGAAAAGGGTTTTAAAGACTATTTTGTAAAAGTTGTAGATAAGGGGTAGAAAATGTAAAATGAAGGAAAAATGTGGGTTTTTATGAGCATGAAAAATGTTCGGCTAGGCTTGGGTAACCAAGAAATCCCATACATTACATTATCCGAGCCTAGAGACTAAATTGTAAATATATGAAAGTAAAGGGGTAAAATAGTAATTTTACCCAAGTATGAATTTTGGGTCGTTTTGGGTAATGTATGTATTAAACGAGCTAAATTTGATATTATAGATCAAGGGAATCGAGATACGGGCCTTAATCAGGGAAAGAACAAGGTTTACGAGGTTTAGGCTCGATTTCTAACATTTTGTACTGAGGTAAGTACATACGCCAATAAATACGTTAATTACCGTTATTAAATGACTTATTGATTTTTGTATGTTTAAAATGCTTATTTGGCTATGTTGATAATATAACATGTTTTGATGCTTTGCTATATGAGTATGAAACGTTGGTCATATGAAAGAAATCAATTAGGCGAGTACGTTCGGTAAAGGTCTAGAAGTCGAAAATCCCATTTGAACCTTAGGAATAGCTGAAGATATAAGTGACATGTCACTAGGATAGTTATGTGTTGTATGAGCTCATTTGATATGTGATACATGCTAGGGTCCGGGAGCTAGGTATCCTGAGTAGTGTTCGTATACTCTTTAACTCTACGAGTTGCCCCCGTTGAGAGCGGCATGTGATTCTATGATATGAGGCACTTCAGTGCACATTTTTTCAAGTAGCCAAGGCTACGTTCAGGCATTTCGGTGCATATCTTCCGTGTGTCCGAATCATATTCCAAGTGTTTAACAGGTAACGTAATATGAATTCCAAAAGTTAAATTAAGTAAGCCGTATGTATGCAAGATGGCACAGGTATGTACTAAAACCCTATGAGAACTTAGCATATGATGATACCATGAAAAGATAAGTATTTGGATAAGCATGTGTATATGAATATGGAAGGTAAGTATATATAAATCTATGACATGATGAAAAGTATCATGATGTATAAGTATGTACACTTAGATTATCAATAGTTGAAAAATGTAGATTATTTGTATGTGTACTTACTAAGCTTTATAGCTTACCTCCTCTCTTTTCTCTTCTCTTTAGATACATCAAGCTAGCTTGAAGGATCGGGGGACATCAGAGCTTGGATCACACTATCTTCAAGAAATTTGGGTATAAAAGGGTTTAATTATTTTGGTCATGGCATGTATAGGAAACTTATCTATTTTGTGTATATGTGTCATGTTGAAGTAGCCAAGTGTAATGGCTCATTAGGCCATTAGTTATTTTGTATATGGCCATGTGATTTGGTCCATATTAATGATTGGGATGTATCCCTAAGTTTACTTTTGCATGCATGCTAAGATGTGTATGTGTTGATGATGGGTTTGCTTGGTTGTTGGTTATCTATCTGCTTGTATGTTGATGCATGATTTATCTCTCATAATGGATTAATGATAAGGAATATCGTAAACCATGAATTGATGTGGAGTGACTAAAAGATAAGGTTGTGTGAATATTAATAGATTAGTATAAAAAGAGTCATAGCGATACTATAATGTTGCATGTTTAAGTGTCCAAATACATCATGGAATATGCCCTTGAACATATGGGAGTGTATGAGTGTTTAAGGGTGACCAATGGCTTGGAGAACAACCTCCAAATGGTCTACACGGGTAGACACACGGACATGTGTCACGGTCAGCCCCACGGGCATGTCGTTCGGCCGTGTGTCCCCTGCACCTTAAATTTTAAGTTAAAATGTATGGTAGTAAACACGCAGGCAGAGGCATGGCCATGTGTCTCAGCCGTGTGGAGGACATGGCCTCCGGCCACAGGCGTGTGCTTGGTCGTGTGCCTCAAATTTGTATGATGATGTCATAAATAGAATGCTTGCTAAAATCACACAGGCTACCACACGGGCGTGTGCTCGACCGTGTGAAAACCCCTGTAGGTTTGAAATGAAAAAAATAAATCTAATAATTCAACACGGGTGTTGGACATGGGCATGTCCCCAAGCACATGGGCGTGTACATTGCCTCTACACGGGCTTGTGAGGCTTAAACTTAGAATTTGTCTTAGAATTTCTTTAAGTTCTCGGTTTAGTCCCGGACTGCCAATAATGTCTGTTTTGGGCCTCGTAGGCCCATAATGGGAACAAATTGACTTTATTTGATTTGTTTTAGATTGAACAAAAATTTTATGGCCTGGTTTCGTATGTTTGGTTCTGTTTAAGTCCAGTAATGCCTAGTACCCTATCTCAGCATTGGATACGGGTAAGGGGTGTTACAAGGTTTTTGTATACGGGATAAAACACGGGTATGTCATGGCCCTGTAAGGGACACGGGATGTGGACACGAGAGTGTGCCAGGCCGTGTGAAAACCCCTGTATGTTTGAATCGAAAAATAAATCCACACGGGTTAGGGACACGAGCGTGTCCAGATATGCCCAGGCAGTGTGAGCTACACGGGCTTTCAGTACGATCATGTTAAGATGAGACACAAGCATGTCACTTTTCCACACAGGCGTCTGCCCTGTTTACCTTGAAAATTTTCAATGTTTTATGAAGTACTCAGTTAAGACCCGCATCTTTTTCGAAGCATGTTTTGGGTCTCGTGGGCTCGTGTTAGGGACTTTATGTTCGATTTTAAAATTTTTTTAATTTGGACAAAAATTTATGGCACGAAATGTTTGTAAGCATGTGTTTAAGTACGGTAACACCTCATATCCTATTCCAGCGTTGAAGTCAGGTAAGGAGTGTTACAACGGCTATCCATCCCTGTAATCATTGTACAATGCATTGAAATCTTTGTACAATTGCTTCATTGCCATCTGTTTAGCTATCCATGCCTTCTGGTATGATACTCGATACTGGAATCGTGCCTGCATTTTGGCAATCAGTACCGAAACTTTAATAGTCGGCATGTCATTCACCATTGGCATGATGCACGTACAGATAGTTTTGGAATCAAGTTTTCGATAATCTTCTTTCATACGTGTTGAAGAGCATGTGTGAGGCCCAACAAATTTTCGTATCTCCCACATTTGCGACTTTTGGATAAATGCAGCTCATATCCAACAATTGCAGCCTTCTGTCGACCTCCAACACTCTTTAATACATAATCCCGGTTTAGACACGACAACTTTGTAGTCTACTTGTAATAGCCCAATTTTGGGCCTAGTCGGAACAGTGATTTCGGAACCACTATTCCCAAGCTAGGGATGTAACATCCTGATTTTTTGGCCTAGTCAAAACAGTGGTTTCGAGACCACAAATCCGACATAAGAAAATTTATTTTTATTTTATTTTTATGGTCCATGATTTCACAGAATGAAATTCGTGAAATTTTCGTTTAAAAATTTTGAAGCTTGGGCACTTAATTTGGTCAAAAAGACTAAATCGTAAAAAGTGCAAAATGTGAGTCCTAGATGTTAAAGGTGTCAAATTGCTATGGACTTTAAATTAAAGGTCTTTATATAGTAATTGGACCACTGGACATTTTTTGGACAAAAATGGGCAAGAGATAGGTGAAATGAACAATTTTTAAGTTAGGGACATTTAGGTAATCTAGTAAATAAATGAATTAAAAGCCCAAAATAGACAAAATTGGCCTCCATCTTCTTGCTCCAGCCGAAACCCCCATGGAAGCCATGGCTAGGATTTTGTTCAAACTTCCAAGCTCAATAGTAAGTGATCCCTAGCCCTGTTTTCAAAGTTATTTATATTTTTGAAGTTCCTGTAACTAGATTTACCTATTTCTACCATTATTTTAAGCAAGGGCTCATGTCTAAAAATTTACCCATGAATAACATGCATGTGTTTTGATGTTTAATGGTATAAATAAATGTTGGGTGTTAGATAAACATCTTTTGTTAAGTAATTTTTGGTGAAAACGTCCAAAAGGACCGTTTTGAGAAAGTTATAAAATGTGTAGTAAGAGTGTGTTTTAATGAACATTTTGAGATGCTATAGTTATGAAAATGGTTTGACTAGGCTTGGGTAACAAAGAAATTGAGTTCATTTTGTTTTACGAGCCTAAGGGTAAAAGTGTAATTATGACAAAGTTTAAGGAAAAAATGTAATTTTGCTAAAATATGATATTTGGACCACATTGAATAATTTGACTAATAATTAGACTAAATGTGACATTATAGATCGAGGAAATTGAGGTTCGAACCTAGAACGGGGGAAAAATGAGGAATCGATGGTTAGGTCCCTTTTTGATAACCCTGGTGTCGAGGTAAGTTCATGTGTAAATGATACTACCTTATGTTATGTATTTTATATTTTAATATTGCATGAATTTTACATTTGTTTCCATGAAATTTATCAATGATGATTATGTCGATGTTCTGATGAATGAGAAATCCCGAATGAATCTTAGAGATGAATAAGGTACAAATGTCAAAACAATAAGGTTATTAAGATTTCGTATAAGACCATATCTAGGATATGGCCTTGGTATGTGATTTTGTATAAGACCATGTCGAGGACATCGCGTCAATATGATATTTCATGTAAGACCACATCGAGGATATGGCATTGAAACGATACTATATGTATGAGATTTCCAAGTGACCCTTGGTATTCTGAATGATCCAACAGGTACGTTTAAAACGAGAAGGTATATGACCATATTACGAGTGGTACAGGTATGTACATATAACTCATGTGAAGTGAATTTGGTTTAAGATGCATTATTGGTAAGGATACGAATGAGTAAGATATGTATTTATACCATGATGATTGGAATAATTGGTAAAAGTGTTATTGACTTAGTTATCATTATTTTATACTAGAACAGTTTTGGACAGTAGTAGCAGTCCGACTTTGAAAATGCACCAAATATAATAGAAAGTGATTCATAGGTTGAATAAAATTTCGTGAGACAGAGTCAGAATGTTTTTGGCATCCCCTGTTCTGATTTGGTAAAATCATAAAAAAATTTACAAAACAAATTATGGGTTATAATTTATATTCTTATATTCTTTTATAAGTCTATTTTCAAAAGAAACAAATGGGAACATCATTCGAATCCCGTATGAGAAGATAATTAATTTTTAGCGAAGAGGGGTCAGAACTGTCGAACAGCAAAAAAGGGGCAACATTGAAGAATAAATTGTACTAATTGGATAAACCAAAAATTCTGGAAATTTTATGGTAGGAAGATATGTGAGTCTAGTTGCAGGAAAAATTAACGGATCTTAAATTGGAGCTTCATAGCTCCATATATAAATAATTTAGTGTCTATGACTTAAGTAGACAGCTTGACTGGAATTTGATCAAATAGTGGATTAATATGCAATTATAATTGTGATACCTTGAGAGGATGTTGTAAGAATTTGGTAAAAGCATATTAATAAAATTTCTTATTATTGTCATATGAACTTACTAAGCTTTATAGCTTACTCCCCTCCATTTCCCATCTCTTATAGATTAATTTTTGCTAGCTCGGGTTGGAGATTGCCGGAGATGTCATCATACTCTCAAGTTATCACGTTGGGTAAAAATGGATGGAACCCTCTTAAGTTTTTGGCATGTATAGGGACTAAGTCACTTTGTGAATATGTCTTTATAAGTTAGCCAAATGTATTGGCTTGTAATAGTTAATAGATTGATGTTGTGGGTAGCCATGCAAATTTTCTTATATGGCTTAAATGGTCGTAAATCAAATTTTGTATACATGTATGTGCCAATGCTTTGAAGACATGGATTTTGTTATAAGGCATGAATTCTTGAAGATTTTAAATTAGATTTGTTGGCATGTTGATAACCATGATATAAATGGATAAATTGGAGGTAAACCAATTATATATATTATATGTGTTTTGGTAAGTTTGGACTTGAATAAGAGGAATGTCATGTACATGCATGTGTTGTTGTGAGGATGCCATCCTTGAGCCTTGATTGTGGATATATAATTGCTCAATTAAGTATGTTAATTGCTAAAGAGATGTATAAGTGTATGTGTACAACTATGGGTGGCAAATGGCTTGAAAAATAGCCTTGTATTTGTCCACACGGGTAGACACACAGGCATGTGTCTAAGCTGTGTATGTAACACCCCTTACCCCTGTCCGATGCCGAGACAAGGTACGAGGCATTATTGGACTTAAACATTCACAAACATGCAAAAATCGAGCCCTGAAATTTCTTTTAATTCAAAACAATTCAAACACATGTATGTCGTCCCTTATTTGGGTCTTCGAAGCCCAAACCAAACTGAAGACTTGAGAAGTTTCAGGAAAAACTTAGAAAATTTTCCCATGAAACAGGATCACATGCCCTGTGGACATAGGGACACGCCCGTGTGCCTTTGGCACGCCCGTGTCCTCAGGCTGTGTAACTCTCTGTTTATGACGTCAGCATGCACATTGAACCACACGACCGGGCTACATGCCCGTGTCTCCAGGCCGTGTCCCTCACACAGTTGAGAAACAGCCGTGTATCAGTCCGTATGGCCAACACTTAGGCTATTTTCCAAGCCTTCATGTTAGCCATAATCTCTTACAACCTTATGCATATCAAAATTCCAAATCATGGAATCATTTTAGTGATTAAACACTCTTTATTAAGACATATCCTTAACATTAACATGTCCTCTTACAAGTAATGAATCTATTAATGCAATACCAAGTCTAGATTCCTTATTTCACATTCATAATACTTGTCATTTGATGACAACTTTTACCATTATGCTATGATTACCAACTCATCCATCAAGCACTCAAGTTCAATCATTATCACGTTGTGTTTATAACGTACGATTACTACATGGCTATGACCACCTTAATTGGTCATAGAGCAGACATCCAACACACATGTCATATTACTAACCATGCATGGCAAACAAATATAATCACCTTACAAACATTAGACATGACATGAATAGCTAGGCTTACAAGCCAAAACCAATATGAGCCACATCTCATGGCCATATACATATAACTCAATATATGCCGACACATTTGGCTAAAGCAAAATAATACATGACAATCAACTAGATCCTTATACATGCCACTCACTTGAAATTTCTAATATATGCTTCATTATTCCGAAGGTAGCGACTTGATAATGTGATGCTACCTCCGACGATCTCCAACCCCAAGCCAACCTGAAAGTACTAAAGGAAAGGAAGGGAAAGGAGTAAGCTTTATAGCTTAGTAAGACCATATGAAAATAATAAGAAATTTATCAATTTGCTTCTCATGGTAATACAACCCTATTGCATTTTTATTCATGTTCCAGTCAAGCTGTTTTCTCGAGTCACAGTCACTAAATTATTTATATCTAGAGCTACAGAACTCAAAATTAAGTTCCACTAATTTTACCTGAAACTACACTCAAGTATCTTGTTACCATAAAATTTTCAAATTTTTTAGTTCAGCTAATTAGTACAGTTTATTCCTTAAAATTACCCCTTTTTCACTGTCTAACAGTTCTGACCCCTCTTCACTAAAAATTAATTATCTCATAATACGGGACTCGGATGATGTTCCCATCTATAAGAATTTTAATAATATAAATTATAACCCATAATTATTTTTTTAAAATTTTCAATGATTTTATTAAATCAGAACAGGGGATTTCAAAGTCATTCTGACTCTGTCTAACAACAATTTAAATATTTCATAAAATGAAACTCTTTTGCCTACACCGTTACTTCTATGTGAAACTAGACTCATCAGACTTTAATTTCATATTTTATTCAGCCTCTAACTCAATTTCCACTACTATTTGTGGATTTTCAAATTCAGACTATGGCTGCTGTCCAAAACTGTTTTAATGTAAATTAATGATACTAAGTTTATCACACCATATTAATTCATTTTCACCACATTGGTAAGGTTACATTTTCATACATCATACGTATAGACCAATAATCACAAGGTCATCACAAAATCATTCTCACAAGCATGAATTACCTATTTACATCTTCACTAAATGTGCATCATAAACTGAAATCATTTCTCATGAGCTTGGCATACATACCTATGTTACTCAACATGCTCATATTCATTCCTTACTAATCATATAACATGAATTGAATTCACATTTCATCAATTTCATGTAAGTACCTGTACCACTCACAATATGGTCATAACCTTTCTCATTTAGCTTAAACCATAACTCTCACCGTTGAACCATTCAGAAAGCTATCGGATATTCACTAAGCCTCAAACATAGGGTATAATGTTGATGCCATGCCCCAGACATGGTCTTACATTGGCTCATCTATCAAGTCAATGCCATGTCCCAGACATGGTCTTACACTAGCTCTCACATATCAATGCCGATGCCATGTCCCAGACATGGTCTTTCACTGACACATCTCGTAGCCGATGCATGTCCTAGACATGTCTCACACTGGCTTACATCTCGAGGCCGATGCATGTCCCATCTTATCCTGGCACACAAATAACCCGAATGTCGTGGCATGAATATCTGAATTATTTCTCTACTATCTCAATATTCATCATACATAATCATTTCCACAACCAAGCAATTCATGCTATGTCAATTTAAACACATATAATAACAATGTAGTTGTATTATTTACATACAACTTACTCGTTTCAATGGAATATCATATTCCATAAAATCTCCAAGCATTCAATCAACACGTAAATGTTATTTACATTTGACATCACTTTCTCATATACAATATCACCAACATAAACTTTAATACAATCATGGCAAGATAGATTTTCAAGTATAATAACAATGGCATAAATATCATGCTCATTTAATCACACGGACTTACCTCAAATACAATTTCGGCTAATTATTCTCTTTTTGTCCTTAACCACGCACTTTCTTGATTTAAGCCCAAATCTCGATTTTCTTTATCTAACATGATGAAATTCACTCATTTAGTCACTAAATAAACTTGGACAATCAAAATTCACATTTTTGGCAAAATGACCATTTTGCCCCTAGACTTTCACAAAATGACCATTTTACCTTAGGCCCGAAAATCAATTTTTATCAAATTTCCTTATCATCCAAGCTTAACCAACCAATTATTACTCTTACGACAACCCCAAATTTCCACTATTTCACCTAATTACAACCTATTTTATAACTTTTACAAAATGGCACATTTAGTTGTTTTCCATGAAAATCGTTTTGTAAAAGTTGTTTGTTACACAACCAATACTCATTTTCTTCCATTAAACATCAAAGAACATGCATGGCACACATGGGTGAATTTTTTAACATAAACCCGAGTTCAAAATAATGATAGAAATAGCTATATCATGCTTCAAGGATCTTAAAAACATCAAAAACCAACACCAAAATGACTTACATAAGAGAGGTTTATGTTTCTAAAATTTTCAAGCTCCCATGGAGGTGTTTCTTCCATAATTTTCGGTTGAGAAAGATAGAGAAGAAGGGTGGCTATTTTTTTTGTTTTATTTTATTAGTCTTTGTATATGTCATCAAATACCAACCATACCAAATTTTTTACTTTTCAACTCTTTTGTCCCCCCTATGGACGGCCATCAACATTTTAAGGGGCTAATTTCTCTTTCAACACCTCAAATTTTGGTTCTCTAACTATTTAACATATTTAGCTAGCAAAACAAAACTTTTGTCTTTTATGCGATTTAGTCCTTTTTCGCAATTAAGCATGAAATCGCTAAGATTATTTCACCAAAATTGCACTCATATAATCATTCAATAACTCATAAAATATCATTAAAAATAAATTCTCTGACCCCGAAATAGTTGCTTCGAAACCACTGTTTCGGCTAGGCCCAAAATCGAGCTATTCTAGTGTGTGACACATAGCCTGTCCCTATGGGTGTGTAGTCTGGTCGTGTGTCCCCTGCATCTTGTACTTTAACTTTGAATTGGTCACACAGGCTAAGACATGGTCGTGTGTCTCAGCCGTGTGAGGGACATGGCCTTGGGACATGAGCGTGTGCTTTGGCCGTGTGCCCCTAATTTGGTGATGACATCATAAACAGAGAGTTACACGGGCTGAGGACACGGGCGTGTCCCAAGCCACACGGGCGTGTGTGACCACACGGCCTACCCGTACGGGCGTGTGACCCTGTTTCATGATAAAATTTTTTAAGTTTTCCCAAAAGTTTTTATAGTTTTCGGTTTAGTCCCGAATCATTTTTGATGCGTGTATAGGGCCTTGTAAGCCCATTTAAGGGACGTTATACGTATGTATGAATTTTTTGATTTGGAAAAAATTTTAAGATTGATTTTATGTGATTATGTATGTTTAAGTCATGTAATACCTCATATCCTATACCGGCCTCGGACACGAGTAAGGGGTGTTACATTTAGTGGTATCAGAGATATGATTTAGTCAATTCTCGGGCTAACCTAGCATATTGTGAGTCTAGCTATACAAGTCATAGTACTACTCGTGATAGTGTGATATCTGTCAGCTATAACGAAATTGTTTTGTTAAGACAGGAATGACTTCCAACCAAGCAAATATTTGATAATGCTTTAAAAGGATATTGAGATGATTGAAACATGCTTATGATGTGCCAAAAGTGGGAAAGGTACGAATATAAATTCATGATATATAGATATGAATTGTATTGGATAGTGATGAGTAAGTTGTATGTTAACAATGCAACTTTATCTTTATGATGTGTAATTGAGTTGATATGGCATAAATTGTTTTGATTTTGAATATGAGAATACACGTTGAGAAATTTACGTAGTAAAGACTTTCGTTGAACATTTGGAATAGACTTGGATATTTGTACCATGATAATGGGTGATATGTGTGCCAGTGTAAGACATGTTTGGGATATGCATCAGCCACAACATGAGAGCCAGTGTAAGACATGTCTGGGACATGCATCGGCCTCGAGATTTTAAGCCAGTGTAAGACATGTTTGGGACATGCATTAGCATTGAGATGAGAGCTAGTGTAAGACATATCTGGGATATGCATCGGCCTCGCGATATACAAGCTAGTGTAAGACCTGTCTGGGACATGGCATCAGCTTGTTGTGTGTCAGTGTAAGACCTATCCGGGACATGGCATTGACACCGATAGATGAGAGCCAGTGTAAGACCTGTCTGGGACATGGCATCATCCTCGATATATGAAAGTTAGAATAAGACCTGTCTGGGACACGACATCGACTTTAATGTGCTAGCCAGTGTAAGACCATGTCTGGGACATAGCGTTGGCATCTTTTCCCATGCTCGGGGCTATTGAGTATCTGGTAGTATTCCAAATGATTCAACAAAATATTTATGATTTATATCAAAATGAGAAAAGTTATGACCATGTTGTGAGTGATACAGCTACCTGTTTGAAACGTATGGTATGCGAGCTTGATATATGCTATATAAATTGAATTGGAAGATCAAATTGAGTAGGACACAGGAAATGAGTACAATCATTCAATGACGAATTGACGGATAAGACCATGGTTGGACCATGGCACTACTTGTGAGTACGTTTAAGACCATAGCTGGCCTATGGCATCGATAGATGAGAACCCATGTAAGACCATGTCTGGGACATGGCATTGGCATCTTATTATGTATATGAGATTTTGTGTAAGACCATAGTCGAACTATGGCGTCAAGTGAACGATGTGCTCAAACCCGTAAGACGTTCTCTACTTTGACAAATGTTGGTAAGTAAAATTAAAGCCAAGTGATGGAACTTAATTAAACGTTAAATTGTAGTTCGAGTAAATGAATGCGTTGTATGAAAATTGTGGATGACAAAGCATTTGTAGAATAAACGAGCGTGTTAACTTGTTTGGAGTGCGCCATATGATTGTAACAATATTAATGATGATAAATGTTGAGTCCTAAGTATGTGTTTGTAAGAGTCAAGTTAGAGGCATTACAACCTCACCCCCTTACTAGTGTTGCTTTTGTAACCAAAGTTTTACAAGAATTATGGTTACTAAGATCATAAGTGGGAAACTAAAGAGTTCGGTAGTGAAGTGATAAGTAGTAATGCATTCAGAAATGAGAATAGTTTGGGAAGTGAGAACAGTTTTGGATGAGATACTAGAAGGTGTTAAAGATTATCCAGATTTCGTAATGACATGGTTAAATAAGAAAATTTGGTCTCGGTTATTCGACTCAAGTGAGTATGAAGTTTAAGGATGTATTTACTAAAAATATATTCCGAATTGGTTTTTGTTAGTAAGTATTGTGATACGGAGTTCACGATAATGAAACTATTCAAAGAAGTAAAAATAATTAAGTTGATAAGATGTTTGTGTGTGACTATTATGGTTAAATGGATTTTGATGACCTCCTCGGGATATTCTATGAATTCCTCGTTCTCAAAGATAGGTGTGTGATCATTCTCTTTCTGACAAAACTTTTATTATATGAACATGCTGGCTAACTCGATGTTAAATAAAAGTATTGTTAGTCTGATTGGTTCATCATTAGTATTATTTTATCTCTCTCTTCGGGACTCTATTCTAGTATGTTCAGAATAAATTTGAGGGCAAAAGTTTATATGAAACTATTCTTCTGTTTCTATCGAATGTTGTTCTGTCTTATGTAAAATATTTGGAAAGTGTATTATTTCTGTTATGATGGGTTCTGGAAATTGATGGGTATTGTCTTCGTCTGACTTTCTCTCTGAGATTATCCAAATCTTCATTATTATTTTCCTATGAGTTATGTTCTCGGATTTCTGATGAGATATTGTACTTGGGGTTTCTTCGTTCTTATTGTGCGGATTATCTGACATGACTCATTTTTAAAGTATGTTTCTTGGTCTGTTATGACTATGTTTACTATGATAGTATTTTTGGATTCGATGATAAGAATGTGGGAATTCCAGTACCAAGATTTCTCTGATTTTTTGTGTCAAGAAATGTTATTGATGAAGGTATGTACGAAAGAAGTTCAAGCTTGAATTGTATAGTGGTGTTCCTTTTTTTCGGTGAGTATAACTAAGGTTAGTAAGCTAATTGGAATATCTTAGTTTCCCTGAATTAATATGTTGCAAGTCCTTTAATTAGCATGATAAGAGAATTTTAAAAAGATTGTATATTTAAGCTATTTTTCTCAGTATGTAGAAAAGGTTATTTTGATATATATCATTATTCAATAATTGAAATCAACTTAGTTGTTTCTATCAGAGTGAGGTGATTTTTTGAAATGTGATTTGAATTATGTGTGTATAAATATGATTTCAGCTAAGGGAATAAATTTTGTGCAGTCATGAGAATATATATAGATGGATAGTCTAAAGGAAGAAATTTTATTCTAGAAAGTATGATACGGAGATGAACCTATTGGATTGATTTGCTCAAATGAAATTACTATGAGTCAAAGTTTTTCTGGTTAATAAGGTTATCGCGCACGTGAAAGTTTGAATGATCTATGCATGATAGCAAAGTTGAAAAGTTCTGAAATGTGTCAGTGAGTGGAAATTTAAATGAGTTTAGAATGAGATTACCTCTGATGTTGAAATTGCAAGTCAGATTTGATTTCTGTTATTGTTGTTGTTACTGTTATTTCATGAGAGAATTTGCGTACAAATGAATCCAGAGCCTATGTAGGAAATCTTGTGGTACGAGACTCAGTGGTAGCTCATTTGTCCATCTAGAGTAATGAGTTGTGAAGTTATAGTAAGTAAATGATCTGGTAGAAGTGTTGGTTACATGATATTTTTGAGTTTGCATTCAGATATTAATTGGTCAATCGATGAAAGCCGAGAATCAAGGGTATTTAGGATTGATACAGTCAGTGATGATACTGGTGTGCTATTAGACAGAATCATTATAGATTTCTTATAAAGATTATCTTATTCAGAAAAAGGAAGATAATAATTAGGTAGTGATTGAACAATTGACAAAGGAAGATCTGTATAATCATTTCCGTGTGTACAGAGTTTGATTGACAGACAAATTGAGTGTATGTACTACTATGAAAGAAATTGAGATCATAATGATACGTTTTGACATAGTGTGCTAAAGTTTAAAGGTGAATTGGAAGGGATATTCAAGCTTTAAATCGACTTGTGATTTTGAGGAATTGGTGAAAGTGCTTCATAAGAGTGAAAGCAATATTTTTTGGTAAGATTTTCGGGGATGAAAATCCCTAAAGGGGGGACAGTTGTAACATCCCGATTTTTGGGCCTAGTAGGAACAGTGGTTTTGAGATAACAAATCTGACATAATAAAATCTATTTTTATTTTATTTTTATGGTCCACGATTTCACGAAATGAATTCATGAAATTTTCATTTAAAAATTTTGACGTTTGGGCATTTAATTTGGTCAAAAGGCCTAAATCATAAAAGTGCAAAATGTAAGTTCTAGATGTTAAAGGTGTCAAATTGCTATGGACTTTAAATTAGAGGTCTTTATATAGTAATTGGACCATTGGAAATTTGTTGGACTAAAATGGGCATGAGATAGGTGAAATGAACAATTTTTAAGTTAGGGGTATTTAGGTAATCTAGTAAATAAATGAATTAAAACCCCCATGGAAGCCATGGCTAGGGTTTTGTTCAAACTTCCTAGCTTAATAGTAAGTGATCCCTAGCCTCGTTTTCAAAGTTCTTTATATTTTTAAAGTTCCCGTAACTTGATTTACCTATATCTACCATTATTTTAAGCTAAGGCTCATGTCTAGAAATTTACCCATGAATGACATGCATGTGTTTTGATGTCTAACAGTAGAAAATGAATGTTGGGTGTTAAATAAACATCTTTTGTTAAGTAATTTTCGGTGAAAACGTCCAAAAGGACCGTTTTGAGAAAGTCATAAAATGTGTAGTAAGAGTGTGTTTTAATGAACATTTTGAGATGCTATAGTTATGAAAATGGTTCAACTAGCTTGGGTAACAAAGAAATTGAGTGCATTTCATTTTACGAGCCTAGGGGTAAAAGTGTAATTATGACAAAGTTTAGGGGCAAAAACATAATTTTGCTAAAATATGATATTTGGACCACATTGAATAATCTAACTAATAATTAGACTAAATGTGACATTATAGATCGAGGAAATTGAGGTTTGGACCTAGAACGGGGGAAAAAAGAGGAATCGATGGTTAGGTCCCTTTTTGATAACCTTGGTGTCGAGGTAAGTTCATGTGTAAATGATACTACCTTATGTTATGTATTTTATATTTTGATATTGCATAAATTGTACATTTTTTTCCATGAAATTTATCAATGATGATTATGACGAAGTTCCGATGAATGAGAAATCCCGAATGAATCTTAGAGATGAATAGGGTACAAATGTCAAAACAACAAGGTTATTAAGATTCCGTATAAGACCATATCTGGGATATGGCCTCGGTATGTGATTTCGTATAAGACCATGTCGGGGACATGGCGCCGATATGATATTTCATGTAAGACCATATCGGGGATATGGCATTGAAACGATACTATATAAGAGATTTCCAAGTAACCCTTGGTATTTTGAATGATCCAACGGGTACGTTTAAAACAAGAAGGCATGTGACCGTAGTACGAGTCGTACAGGTATGTACTTATAACTCATGTGAAGTGAATTTGGTTTATGATGCATTATTGGTAAGGATACGAATGAGTAAGATATGTATTTATACCATGATGGTTGGAATAATTGGTAAAAGTGTTACTGACTTAGTTATCATTATTTTATACTAGAACAGTTTTGGACAGCAACAGTAGTCCAACTTAGAAAATGCACCAAAAATAATAGAAAGTGAGTTAGAGGTTGAATAAAAAATTTAATTAAAGCTTATTGAGCCTAGTTTAACATAGAAGAAATAGTATAAGAAAAAGATTATGAGATATTTGAATTTTTGTGAGATAGAGTCAGAATGTTTTTGGCATCCCCTTTTCTGATTTAGGAAAATCATAAAAAAATGTATAAAAATAATTATGGGTTATAATTTATATTCTTAGATTCTTTGATGAGTCTATTTTCAAAAAAAAAAAAACAAATGGGAACATCATTCAAATCCCTTATGAGAAGATAACTAATTTTTAGCAAAGAAGGGTCAGAACTGTCGAACAGCAAAAGAGGGGTAACGTTGAAGAATAAACTGTAGTAATTGGCTCAACCAAAAATTCTGAAAATTTTATGGTAGGAATATATATGAGTCTAGTTTTAGAGAAAATTAACAGATCTTAAATTGGAGCTCCATAGCTCCAGATATAAATAATTTAGTGTCTATGACTCGAGTAGACAGCTTGACTGAAATTTGATCAAATAGTAGATTAATATGCAATTATAATTGTGATACCTTGAGAGCATGTTGTAAGAATTTGGTAAAAGCATATTAATAAAGTTTCTTATTGTTTTCATATGAACTTACTAAGCTTTATAGCTTACTCCCCTCCATTTCCCATTTCTTATAGGTTAATTTTTGCTAGCTCGGGTTGGAGATTATCGAAGATGTCATCACATTATCAAGTTATCACGTTGGGTAAAAATGGATGCAACCCTCTTAAGTTTATAGCATGTATAGGGACTGAGTCACTTTTTGAATATGTCTTTATAAGCTAGCCAAATGTATTGGCTTGTAATAGTTAATAGATTGATGTTGTGGGTAGCCATGCAAATTTGCATATATGGCTTAAATGGTCGTAAATCAAATTTTGTATACATGTATGTGCCAATGCTTTGAAGACATGAAATAACATGTATGTGCCGATGTTGTGGGAAGTTATTTCTAATGTTATTTTATGTGTTATAGCATGATTATATGAGTGCATGAAAATTTTGGTGAAATAATTTTAGCGATTCTACGCTTAATTGCGAAAAAAGACTAAATCGCATAAAGGACAAAAGTTTTGTTTTGCTATCTAAATATGTTAAATAGCTAGAAAACCAAATTTTGGGGTGTTTAAAGTGCAAATAGACCCTAAAAAAGGTGTTTGGCGGGCCATAGAGAGAAAGAAAGTAGAAAAGTCAAAATTTCGTGTGGTTGGTGACTTAATTTTGAAGAGAATAAAATAAAACAAAAGATATCATCTTTTTATCTTTCTTCTTCCCCTCGAAAATGGCAGGAAACAAGGGGGTTTTAAAAGCTTAAGCTTTCAGCCACTTAGTTCTCTTGCAAGTAAGTGATTTTGATGACTTTTCTTGATAATTTTTACACTTTTGGGATCCTTGTACCATGAGCTGGCTAATGGGGAGACTATTTTACAAAATGGTTGAAAGTCTAGGGTTTTTCCATGAGAGCATTTACGTTGTTTGTTGAATTTTTATGGAAGAAAATGAGTCTTGGTTGTGTAATAAACAACTTTTGTGAAAAGAAGTTTGCATGAAAACACCTAAAAATGGCTATTTTGTAAAGTTATAAAATAAGTTGTAAATGTGTGAAATAATTGAAATTGTGAGTTGCTATAGTTATAAAAATAATTCGGTTAGGCTTGGCAAAGGAGAAAATTTGATAAAAATCAATTTACAAGCCTAAGGGCAAAATCATAATTTTTGTAAAGTCTAAAGGCAAAACGGTCATTTTTCCAAATTCTGAATTATAAAATGTTTTAATTAATATAATGATTGAATGAGTGAATTTCATCATGTTAGATCAATAAAATCGAGGTTTGGGCTTAAATCGAAAAGTACGAGGTTATGGACTAAAATGGAGTAATTAGCTGAAATTGCATTCGAGGTTAGTCCGTGTGACTAAATAAGCATGTTATCCATATTATTGTTAATATACTTGAAATCTATTTTTCTATAATTGTATTGAATTATATGTTGATGGAGTTATGTATGAGAAAGAGTTAATAACACTCATGTGATGATAGAATACATTATAAATTTGATGGAGTATGATATTCCATTGAAACGAGTAAGTTGTACTTAAATGATGCAAATATAATGTTACCATATATTTTACAATTAGTGTGGTCTGAATTGTTGACTTGCATTGTGAATGTAAATTATGAGAATTAATGTAGTAAAGACTCCAGGTTGAACATTAGGAATAGACTTGGATATTAGTACCATGACATTGGGTGGTATGTGAGCCAGTGTAAGACATGTCTGGGACATGCATCGATATTGAGACGAGAGCTAGTATAAGACATGTATGGGACATGCATCAGCCTCGAGATATACAAGCTAGTGTAAGACTTGTCTGGGACATGGCGTCAGGTTGTTGTGTGTCAGTGTAAGACCTACCTAGGACATGACATCAACACCGATAGATGAAAGCCAGTGTAAGACCTGTCTGGGACACGGCATCGGCCTCATTATATGAAAGTCAGTGTAAGACCTGTCTGGAACATGGCTTCGACTTTGATGTGCTAGCCAATGTAAGACCATGTCTGGGACATGGCGTCAACATCTTATCCCATGTTTGGGGCTATTGAATATCCTATAGTATTCCAAATGGTTTAACGAGAGATTTATGGTATATATCGAAATGAGAGAACTTATGACCATATTGTGAGTGGTACAGGTACTTACATGAAATTCATGTTGTATGATTAATAAGGAATGACTATAAGTATATGAGCATGTTGAGTAACTCAGGTATGTATGCCAAACTCATGAGAAATGATTTTGGTTTATGATGTACATTTGGTGAGGATGTAAATAGGTAAGTCATGCCTATGAGAATGATTTTGTGATGACCTTGTGATTATAGGTCTATACTTATGATGTATAAACATGTATTTTTACCAATGTGTAGAAAATGAATTAATAAGGTGTGATAAACTTAGTATGATAAATTTACATTAAAATAGTTTTGGACAGCAGCAACAGTCCGACTTTGAAAATCCACCAAAAATTGTGAAAATTGAGTTAAAGGCTAAATAAAATGTGAAATTAAATATTAATGAGTCTAGTTTCACATAGAAGAAATAGTTTAAGCAAAGGAGTTTCATTCTATAAAATATTTAAATTGTTGTGAGACAGAGTCAGAATGATTTCAAAATCCCCTGTTCTAATTTGAGAAAATCATTGGAAATTGTACAAAAATAGTTATGGGTTATAATTTATATGCTTAGAATTCTTAATGAGTATATTTTCAAGAAAAATATACAAGAACATTATCTGAGTCCTATATTATGAGATAATTAATTTTTAGTGAAAAAGGGTCAGAACTGTTAGACAGCTAAAAAGGGGTAACTTTAAAGAATAAACTATATTTATTAGATAGAACAAAAATTCTAAAAATTTTATGGAAAGAAGATTTGTGAGTCTAGTTTCAGGGAAAATTAGCAGATCTTAATTTGGAGTTCCGTAGCTCCAGATATAAATAATTTAGTAATTATGACTAGAGAAAATAGCTTAACTGGAAAATAAGTAAAAATGCAAATAGGGTTGTATTACCTTGAGAAGCAAGTTGATAAATTGCTTATTATTTTCATACGGTCTTACTAAGCTATAAAACTTACCTTTTCCTTTCCATTTCTTTAGTGTTGTCAGGTTGGCTCGGTGTTAGAGATCGTCGAAGGCAACATCACACTATCAAGCTATCACCTTTGGAGTATTGACATATGTGTTTTAAGCATCTTCAAGTGAGTGGCATGTATAGGGACTTAGTTTTTATGATAGATGTTGTTATGATTAGCCAAATGTATTGGCTTATATTGATTCATTGTATATAGCCATGAGATGTGGCTTATAATGATTGTGGCTTGTAAGCCTAGTTATTCATGATAAGTTCTAATGCTTGCGATGCGATGATGTTTTTATGCATGTGGGACAGGCATGATTGGTGTTAAGACATGTGTGTATGATAAATGCTTCATGACTAATCAAAATGTTATAGCCATGAAGTAATTTTATGGTATAGAAATAAGATGATGATGATTGAACATTAATGCTTAATGTTTAAATAAGGTCACTTGACAAGGTCAATGAATATGGATTAATGTGTCTAGACTTGATATTATATGAGTATGTGAAACTTGTGAACGATAGCATGTTAAAGTTAATTAATGGTTAAATAAGGTCACTTGACAAGGTCAATGAATATGGATTAATGTGTCTAGACTTGATATTATATGAGTATGTGAAACTTGTGAACGATAGCATGTTAAAGTTAAGAATACCTTAGTGAAGTCTGCTAAATCATTAGAATGATGCCATGATATATAACTTTGATGTGTGTAAAGATGTGAGGGATTAATGGTAACAAAAAGCTTAGAAAATTGCCTAAGTGTTAGCCACATGGGCAAAGACACGGCCGTGTGTCTCAGCCGTGTGGATGACACAGCCTAGCACACAGGTATGCGGTTTGGCCGTGGCGTTAAATTTTGTTTGCTGACGTCATAGTCAGAGAGATACACGGCCTGAGGACACGGGTGTGTCCCTGTGTCCACACAGGCGTGTGACCCCATTTCATGGAAAGAAATTTTCTAAGTTTTCTCAAAACTTTCTAAGGTTCTCGGTTTAGTCCCTAACTACTTTCAATGCATGTTTAAGGCATCGCAGGCCTGTGTATGGGACATTATGCATGTGTATGAAAAGTTTTGAATTGAAAAGAAATTTTATGGCCCGATTTTTGCATGTATGTGTATGTTTAAGTCCGGTAATGCCTCGTACCTTGTCCCAGCGTCAGACACGGGTAAGGGGTGTTACACTACTGGTATATTCATGCTATACCGCTTAATAGCAAATATGAATTCTTCCTTACTTTGGAATCTCTGGCCCACGATCAACTCCTCAGGATCAGAATACACGACCATCCGGTGAGCAGGTAGTATTTCAGGGTACTCCAAAAACTCGGCTACGTGCACCGCATCGAGGTCTATCCGAGACATGTGTGCCCTAGGATTATTGTGTATCACAATACGACGAATCTAGTTCTCGACTGAAGACGCGTTAACATCTTTATTCTCATTCACGCCTTCATCGTCAATATCATCCGGAACCTCATCCACGTCGGGATCACTCTCACTATCAACTTCGTGATCAGAATGATCACTACTATGGTATACATCATCACCAACCACATCAGTCTTGGGTGCAACATTAAGATCAATGTCAATCCCGTGTATAATTGATTGACTATCAACGTACGATATTGGAACCACCATACACGGCTCTTGAGCTCCATCTTCTTCACCTAATGGAGTGGGATCTTCAGTTGCCCCCACACCAGTTAACTCAGCAAATAACTGAATCGGTGCATTTTGGTTGCTTCGAGTCCCACAATAAAGAGCGACCATTTTCTCCACGTCTTCATCGTCTAAAAGTTCCATTTCAATGAATTTTATGGGATTTGTTAAAACTGGAAACTTGTAAAAGAGTTTCGAGATCCTTCTCCCACAATGTCTATAAAAATTTCATTCATATCATCAAACGAGATATTTCTATTAAATCTCATTACTACTTGTTTGCGACATTCAAATATACATCCCACGGTTGTTGTCAAAATTTTCCCATCGAAATAAACTCATACGAAAAACTGATTCTCCATATTCAATACTAGATCTGTTAAAAAAATTTCAAAATTCTCAAAACAGTTTCGAATAGCAAAAAAATTACATAAAATTTTTAATGCAAAATTTTTCATTCAAAAGCTAACAAAATTAATAACCTAGCAAAATAACTTTCAAATAATAAAATTACTAACAAAACTCTACATTTTATTTAAAAAGAAATAAACTAAAATACCTTATCCTTCTTCTTAATTTCCTTTCTTTTTTTTCTCCCTATCTTCTTATTTCCGTTCTGCTAAATTTTGTGTCTGTTGCTTATTTGATTTTCGGGGTATATATTAGGAAAAAATTAAGCAACAGACTTTCTTATAGGCCCCACTATTCGCGCCTCTAAGATAGGCACAACTAGTCGTACCTGTCAGATAGGCTCAACTAGTCGCACTTCTGAAATAGGCTCAACTAGTCGCGTTTATCAGATGGGCTCAACCTGTATACTATTTTCGTATCTATACATGAGTCATATGCTAATCCGAAAAAAAAAATTAATAATATTTTATTTAAACAAAAAAATATATTTTAATATAAAAAGGAGTCGTACCAGATAAGCGCGACTAAAAACATATTATTTTAATAAATAATCCATTAGACAATTTGTTTCGCTGTTTAATTTTTTTAATATATTTAAGTAAAAAACCCGTAGTTTACCCAAACATTTATCTTACAATAAGTACATTTAAAGCCAGAAAATAGTTTACATTAAACATAAAAAGAAAAAAGAAAATAAGAGTGCCACTCGCAGCGAAGCGAAGCGAAGCCATGGGAGAGAAGAGAGAAATGGAAAAAGAAACAGAAAAGATATGTAAGAGATGCAAGAAGAGCTACACTGCATCTTCAAATGATTCTTCTTCTTGCCGTTTTCATCCTTCTTTCTTTGTTTGTCGTCGTCATGACGACCAAAAGAGGTATCCTCGCAGTCCTTTCTCTCTTTTTATATGCCTTTCTTCGTGTTTATAATCGTCTCTTTCCTTAAAAGAAAAAAATAAAGAAATAAATAGGAGAGTGATCTTGGATACCCTTTTACCTGATTTGAGTACTTTTTATGATTTTATATGTTATTTAATTTTATTTAATTACTATCAGCTTGTGCGCTAGAAGTGGGTAATACGCTTTTTATTTTGTTTTATGATTTTCATTTCGTTTGAATGATAATTGATTTGTTACAAGATTCTTTTTTTGGGTTCTAGAAATGGAGAAAACAACAAATTGGTTGATGATGGTTTAACTAAGCTTAGTTTAATTAGGAACCTGTAGGTTTGAGTCCTTAGCAAATGAGGATCATTTGGATTTCCTTTATTCTTTATAAACGAACTTCAGAAAAAGATTAGTCGAATGTATCCTTTATTTTTTATTTCTTCGAATTTCTGTTTGTTATGTCTGCTGCAAGAGTGAGGTTCATATAGGCTTGCAATTAATACAAATAAGCTAATTTAGCGAATAAAGTTGATATACATTAATAGCCTCTGTAAACTAATATAGTGATATAGAAACCGAATCAAGTACTGGAAACTAAATCATTTAAACAACAAGGTGGATTGCTCTTATTAACCTTTTTTTTTATGAATTTCCTTGTCCATTTACGAGGAAGTTTGTTGCAGTAACTTAGAGTTTCATGTGGGGTATAAGTGTGCAATCTAGTGTTAGATGCTGTATTGGTTCTGTATTTTTTAACAGAAGTTTGCTTTGCACATTTGGTGATTGCCTAGACGAGCAAGAGCACCATAGTTGCAAAAACTAATGAACCACCCTTAGCCAACTACTGCAAGAAGGTTCCACCTAGGAGGCTTGTGAAGCTTTCAAATGGTTATACATATACTAGGATCAAATCAATTATTTCACCTGGACTTGAGTTATTTTTGTTGAATAAATTGGTCTCATTCCACTTCAACTGGAATTTGACTATATTACCTAGAATCTGGATTAGTCTGATACTAGGAATGGAATTTGGAATGCAAATTGCTACTTATAAAGGTAGTCTTCTTCGGTTCATTTCTAGGAATTAAATATGACTAATTGAAGCATAAAACCTTCTTTTTGTGGGGACAAAAAGGAAATTGAAAACCCAAAATATAAGTATAGTTATATCTGGGTTCTTAAACTTTATCCTTTCGCAACTTTTTTTTATAATAAAAATGGTAAGTAGTTTCTTCAAGACAATGTCCACCACCCATCCACTAATAACATTCTTGAAGCATTCTACCACACCCCACCTTGTCTTAGAGATGAAAGGCCAAACTAGGGACACCAGCTTCTCAAATTGGATCATAAACCATCTGCGATTGGGATCTTGGGATTTAATTCGGAAGTCATATGATGAGTATCTATATCTGGTAATGATGCATCTGACTTTCAGTAGGTGGCCAGCAGTCCACCCTGACATTTTCAATTTTGGATGTCAGATAGCTTCTCAATAATGGAAAATCATTGCTGTTGGCCTGTTACTTCTATTTGTAATTTTGATTGAAGAGACCATATCTACATATTTCTGTGTTTACTTGAAATGCCTGTTGATGAAACATGCTTTCAGTTTTATGCTCTACTTTTTTTACCAAAATAGCTGTTTTCTAATATCCAAATCTACAATCCTTTGTGATAAAACTTTGATTATCTCACATTGGTTGAAGGTTGCACCGCTCAATTCTGCAATCTAAGTGCATAAATGTAAAATATTGCAAAGTGTTTGGATTACGTTCATGTTATTAAAGACTCTGCGTGCACATATGTTCAACATGTCATATTCTAGAACAGATTATTACAGCTTTCACTGGAGACTGTTTTCAACAAGGAGATATTATAGTGTTTCAAATGTGCCCGTGTATTTGTTTCTCTTTCTTATGGCAATGATGTTTTATGAAGTTTATGCAGATAACGGATTTACTCAGGGCAGAAACTCTACCCTTGTTTTTAGCCTAATGTTTTCTTACAAGTTCATTGAACTCATTTCTCTTTCTCCAATTTTCTGACACAAGGACAGATGTTTGCTAGTTACTGTCTTACCTCTTTGGATTGATTGAAGGTACTATGAACTGAAACCTGATGATCCGCCATATGCTGCCAAGTTCTACGACTGCTGTGGGGCTGAGGACCCTGAGGCTTTAGGCTGTACCACCAGTGTCCATGTCTCATATGATGATGATTGATTGACATGTTATTTCCCTCATTCACCTGAATCCCGTCTGATGATCAAAATCTGTATATTTCTGCACAACTCTGTTCTTTATATAAATGTTAAGAGAATTGTGATGTCTAATTTGTGTAATCTTTTCTGTTTCAGCATGTGGGGTAGGTATAGTTTGAATTTCACCAAATGTAGCATTTGTGGTTCTGTGGCTTTTGTCTTATTGGAAGAAAGCATGTGCCACCTGATAATCTGTATTCCTATTGTGTTTTGGCTGTTCTTCCTGTGCTGTATAATCATTTAGTGTTCAAAATTAAGGGAAGTTCTCACATTTTGTTGATACGGGACTTGCCAGTGAATTTTGTAGTTTTCTGAAAAGCTAAAACTATTAGCTTGAGTTGGAGTTTGCCCCTTCTTAATTGGAGCCTCCTTGTTTCAGTATATATGTAAACTACCTAGCACTGGCTTCAACCTTGATTAGTTATTTTGTACTTCTTTAAATCATATTTTTTGTTTGATTGTTTAGAGAGGCCATATGGTGGAAGAAGTAAAAGAAAAATAGGCTTGTAAATAGTGTCATCCAAGAATCTTACTCTATGGCCAAAAATGAAAAGAAAAGAAAAAGAAGCTTACCCTCGGTCAGGATTAGTGTGTCATGCTGTTAGACATGAACTCCATATCGTTTGTACGCTTATGATTTGTTAGTACTAATGTTAACTTGTTATGCTAGAGATCGAATGGACTAAACCGGTCAGTAATTTCGTGTGGATTTTGATATTTGGTTACTAATGACGTGTTAGGGTAATTGTTGGAGTGAGGAGTAGGCAAGAAGTTAGATATTTATAATTTTTGGAATATCTTAATCCGAGTTTGCAGATCTGCTTATAATTTTGAATTCAGATATTATTCGAGTATTATTATCTAAATCTGAATTCAAAATAAATATCATTCTTTGTTGGATACTTGAATTTGTAAAAAAAAAATGAATTTAACATTTTAATAATATTCAAAATCATAAAACTTAAATCTGAATATGCTAAAATAAAATTTTAAAATAATATAGAATCAAACAATTTTAAATAAAATTTATTTATAATTAACAATACATAAATTAATAAAAGTAGTTAAATGACGATCAAAAATTTAAAGTATAACTACTTCATAACTTTTGTCTTTATGCTCGTAAAATAAAAATTAAAAGTTATATAACAATTCCATACAACTTGATTATTTGACTCATAGAAACTATTCAAAACATCATATACATCACAAATGGTCTCATTATTAAGCAAACATCTTCCACTTGTGGTAATTATAGTTATACATATTCTAGTTATCATATCTTCCACTTGTGGTAATTATAGTTATACATATTCTAGTCATCATTAAAACATGTTAAATATTCATCAAATGAACTTAAAACATGAATTAACATGCATTAGAATTTTCAAAACAATTACGTAGGTAGAGGTGAGTAAAATTCGATTCGATTCGAAAAAATCGAATAAGAAATTTCATATTTCGAGTTCGAGTTGAGTTGAATTTTTACAATTCGAATAACTTGAATAATGATTAGTATAAATACCGCTTTGATCCCTTTCAATTTTGAAAATGAGCAAATTGATCTTTCTTAACAAAAAATCAAAGTAATTTTTAAATTTTGAAAATAATTTTAAAATTCAAAATATTTATAAAAATTTTAAAATTTTATTTTAAAAAATTATAAATTTTAAAAATATATAAAAATTTAATAAAATAATAATTATGAAATCAAAATAGGGATTCATGATTCAAGTTTATCATACTAAAATATTTTATTTTTATTATTTTTCTTTAAAAATTTCAAATATAAATTATTTTAAATTTATGTGTTCTAACATGGAAATAGTTATAATGTACAATATTTTAATTTAACATTATTAATTTTTCTAATTTAACTCAAACGATTTCAGTAACACCCTTAACCTGTATCCGTTACCGGATTAGGGTTATGAGGCATTATTGTATAAAACACAGTTCAGCACAATCATTCCTCACCTTTCGTACACCAAAGAATTAATAAACATTTAAAACTTATCAAATTCAAATATCCACAATTCACTTAATATAAATTCGAATATATGAGTCATAATTCCAATTCGAAATAATCATACCTTCTTGAACATGTATCGCAAATAAGCACATTTCAAATATATATCAAAACCCAATTGATCATGTTCCATAATTACTAAATTTGAACCAAACTTGTATATATCAAAACATATTCACATATTTAATACTTCCAATATTCAATTCCTATATCCATCATATTAATGTCATTTTCATAATTCAATCATATTCCATTATAAATCATTACACTTCATACTACGAATATATGCCAATTTCTATCTCATTAATCGTATATCAAACATATAATTTGATAACTTCGCACAAGCTCATAATAAAACCAATTGAATCATATTACATAAGTTATTATGCAATCACATATGAAACTTAAATACATTATAACATGGTCGAATATACTAATGATGTATATATACAAGTGCACAATTAATCCTAAAAATAAAAGCCGTACTTAACACTTGAACACAAATAACACTCCAATGTGCATCTAATTCATATCTATATTAATATACCTAAACTTCATATTTTATCCTATTAACTAATCTTTATTTCGATCTCACCATTATCAATATCATAAGCATACCAAATTAAATTAAATATCATATTTGGATTTACAACCACACATGAACGTATACCTATATTGATATTAGCAACAACTTGACATATTTAACTATCCATTAAAATTAATCCAAAACATACTTAATCATTACCATTATTTACCATTTGAACCCATACCAAAACAAGCAACCAAAACAATCATAAAACATATTCATTACTTACCACTTAGCAACTGAACCTATTAAGTTAATATACCACATTTCATATTTCCAAAATGAGCTAACTATTAAAATGACTACCAAAACCAAACTCATTAAACATTTTAATTAAGAACATGTAAAACCAAATTTAAGCGTAATAAGCAAGCCATTTTCGCATGACTTTTAATACATGCTCATTCAAAATAATTAACTCCAAGACTAATCTATACATGCCACATAACTGAGTCTCAAAACATTATTTATTGAAATGATAACCGGATAGTGTGATGTCGTCTCCATCGAATTCCAACCTGAGCAGGTCTCCGAAAATCTATAAACATAGGAAAAACACATAGAATAAGCTTTGAGAGCTTAGTAAGTTATAAGCAAATAAATAACTCAATGACAATAACAATTCAATTTCCAAACCAATTTATACTATCATAATCACGTTTAATTTCAAACTTATAATTTCTTATAATACATATACTTTCATTTTACCAAATATCCATACATTTAAGATTAATATATCATTCAAATTCCCAAAGCCACAATATCAATAATTAACCGAATATACATAAACTCATATACATATATTCATAGATCATTTCATAACTATTCTTACTTTATATCATTAAAGCCGTACATAATCATTTATATAAGTTTGCACACAGGTCACAATATGATATCAGTATACTTAACCTTTGGACGAATGTATTGTATCTATTATCAAGTTGACATTCAATTTCAAAACCATAGTACCATTATAAGATCGAATATATTCACACCCATAAACATATTCTTGAATCAAACTTTAATATCTCATACTTATACTTATCACATAGTCGAATATACATATGTCTATACCAAAGTATCATACACTATTAAATTCATATTATTAATGCATAAAGCCGAATCTTTAAACATTTGTTTACATATACTCATGTATTAAACCTTAATACCACATAATTACGCTTAACTTATGGCCGAATATACTTCACAATTACTCACAAATTCAAACTAACATCATACATATGTTTGTATCACATATCAAATAATCAGCTTCCCTTATTTTCAAGGAAACAATAAGCTAACTCATACCTGATCATTTAGCTCGTTTAATGTATTCGATTACCAAATCAGCATAAAGTATTTTAGGCATAAACTTATAATAATTCACCGGCATAAAGCCTGCTAGGCCTAAGCCTGAATCTCACACCGGCACAAGGCTTGCTAGACTCAAAGTCTGATTTTATACATCGGCAATAAGCTTGCTAGGCTCAAAACCCGAATATCACTATTATAAAATTTTCTCATAAACAATTTATGTAGCGCCCCGTACCCGAGACCGTTGCCGGAGTCGAACACGAGGTGTTAACGGGCTTAATTCATTTACTTACACAGTTCATTTTAAAATTTACAGACCAGCTGGCTAACTGCATCACGGTCACTTTAAAAATCATATCTCGAGTTCCAAAACTCGAAAACCAATTCTGTAAATTTTTCCTGAAACTAGACTCATATATCCATCTAAACATTTTTTTCTAGAATTTTTGGTCGGGCCAATTAGTACATTTTATTAGTTAAAATCTCCCCTGTTTCAGGGTTCGACTACTTTGACCTTCATGCATTACGACTTAGATATCTCCCTGTACAGAGCTTCAATACTTATGCCGTTTGTTTCTAATGAAACTAGACTCAAAAAGGAATCTGTACATATAAAGTATGACTTCTAATTGTCTCTGGTTAATTTATGGTAAATTTTCAAAATCAGAACAGGGGATCCAGAAAACGCTCTGGCCCTGTTTCACGAAAACTTAAACATCTCATAAAATATGGCTCATATGGTCATTTCGTTTCTTTCATATGAAAATAGACTCATCCAGATTCGATTATATAATTTATTCACTATTTAGTTCCATTCCTACTATTTTTAGTGATTTTTCAAATTCACATCACTGCTGCTGTCAGCATCTCTTTTAAGGTAAATTTTACCTATTTCAAATTTTCCATGAATCAATTAGTAAATTGACATACATTATTTTCAAGTATAATCACGATTAGCCATGACGTACGTAGCACCAATAGGACCATGATTGGCCATTCCAATGGCTAATCATTACCAAACATTTCCACACCACTTAATAACCATATCATAAGACCATATATACAAAATGACCATAATGTTATACTCAAAATAAACAAGCCATTTTCGCATGGCTATACGAATATACATTACCAAAATATACTTAATTAACATCAAGGGTCAGCCCTATACATGCCATTATCAAGTTCAACTGAAGAGTACCAAAAAGTGGCTTAGATAGTGTGGATGACTTCGACTTTGACACTCCCGAGTCCGATAGTTGACGAACAAAATCTATAAAACAGAGAATTAAAGTAGAGAATAAGCATTTCGATGCTTAGTAAGTTTTAAGTAATGAAATCATTTAAAAGAATGGCATAATAATATCAAGTTTGTTTGTTTCATCCCTTGGCCGAATAGAAACATAACCGAGATATCACTTTTATCATTAATATCACAAAGGTGAAACCAATTTATCCAGCTAAATCCAATCCATAACCGAATGCGCTCATCTCAAATGTCCATGTCAATTTCATGCATATACACATACATTTCATAACTATGACATTGAACTCTCTAATTCGGAACTCATACATCATAATCGGATCATAAACGTTCGGATGATTTAAATAATGTGCTAAGCATTCCCATCAAATTTCAAAGTCATAATTGAAGTATATTCATATTCTCAACAAGAGTAAATTACTTACCTGGTTATCTTACAGTAAGTAGCACATGTGATTAAAATTATTCCAACATGTATTATATGATTTCTCGTATGAACACTTATGGGTTTTCACCCTCAAATATTATGCTGGCGCAAACATCCTTCGGAATCAAGCTCGATTCTTAGCACTGGCTCAAAAGCCCTTCGAGACCAAGCTCGGATTAGACCACTGGCTCGAAGGCCCTTCGGAACTAAGTCCGGTTATGACACTGGCTCTAAAGCCCTTCGAAACTAAGTTCGGTTATTAGCACTGGCTCAAAAGCCCTTCGAGACTAAGCTCGGATTTAGACCCCGATTAGCATTCACACATATATGCATATGTATATATCATATCACATCCGGATATCATTCACGATACTCAAATACAATTACTGACATGTTTACTAACCATACATCGTTCAATTCATTAATCCTAAACAAATAACATGATCCCGTTTCGTTAATCCACAAGATTTCCATAACCATTCGGCTACAAGTAAATACCTTACTTATTTATTTTATCATGTAATTCAAGTAGAATCGTCAGGTCACAAGTTAATTATTATGCTCATAGACAAATAATTGCCTTATTAAATCATAAGCTAAATTTCATTACTCAAAGACTTACCTCGGATGTTGTCGAATGATTTCAACGGCTATTCGATCACTTTTTCCTTTCCTTTATCAGATTTAGTTCCCCTTTGCTCTTGAGCTTAATTTAACAAATAAATTGATTTAATCATTTTGAACATCAAAGAGAAATTCAAGGTACTTAACCCTTATTTTTAATAATGAAACCAACTATATACCTAATTATATTAGACATTAGAGTCATCACATGGGTACAAAACATAGCCGAAAAATTCTTTAGCATAAATACCTATAATAACATCCAAATCATTAATTATTTTAACACACGCATAACACATAAAGTTAACTAAAGCTACATTCACTTATAAGGTAGTATCCCTAATGAGCTCATACCATGACTATACCTAACCGAATTCAAGTAGGAATTTAGTACAATCACACATTTTCACTAATGTATAATTCTAGCATGCTTTAATATCTTATATACCTCATTCGCCCTAACGCTCAACTTAGCTTATATATACAATTTCCATCTCGAAATTAAAGGTAGCAAACTACAATTAGGTTACCATAATGCCCATCAATGACCGAATCACTCAATCACATCTATAAACGACTTTCTATCTTGTTCATATTAAGGTCATAATTCATTTTAAAAAAAAATAATCTCTAATCTTTCATACTTTCATAGCCAATATCAACTATTAATGCCGAATGCTTAAGCACAAATAAACTAAAAATTTACCCAACATCATTTTAATTTGCCATTTCCTACTCTTCAAATTATCAAATATAAGGTGATTTACATCTATATATATTAAACCAAACTTGCTAGCACACAAACTTCCTTAACCGAATGTTACAAACCCAAGCCACACATATTGTTCATCAAGGCCCTTCAATGACCACATTCGGCACCTCCTTAAGAACAAACCAATTTCAACCTTCAAGAAAGAAAAAAAAAATATATGTACAAAGAGCTTCAAACTACTTGGCCGAATATCAAACCTCCAAACAACCAAAACTTAATCCATGGAATGAATAGAACTTGAAATAACCACCTTATTTATACATAAATTTCCAAGAATTTCAAAGTACTTACCTCTTCCTAATCATCATCCAAGCCGAACATGAAGCAAGAGAACTCCTTTCTTCTTCCTCCCTCAAGTTACTGACAAAATGGAGGAGCAAGGATGAAACAACTTTGGTTTCTCCTCCCACTCCCTCATATTTTATTATTCTTAATTCATTAACTCATTTTATAATCTAAAAATATTAATAGAAAATACATATTATCATTAATAACCCATACCATGGCGGCCACTATCCATACTTTGGCTAATTTGACATGCAAGTACACTTTTTTTTACATCATGCACTATTAGCTCACTTTTACATTAATCTAACACACTTCACAATTGTCTCACATAAGTCCCTACTAATAAATTTCACATATACTGACCAAATTAAAGTATGAAACTTCCACACATTCATATTCACATATAATAAGCATCGAATATGACTGTTAATTATTTTTTTATGACTCAGTTTCGTGGTCCCGAAACCACTTTCCGACTAGGGTCAATTTAGGGCTGTCACAACTCTCCTCCACTTAAGAAATTTTCGTCCCCGAAAATCTTACCGGTAAATAGGTTTGGGTATCATTCTTTCATAGAGTTCTCGGTCTCCCAAGTAGCTTCTTCGATCCCGTGTTTGACCCATAACACCTTTACTAACGGAACCCTTTTGTTTCGCAACTCTTTCACCTCACGAGCTAGGATACGAATCGGTTCTTCTTCATAACTCAAATCAGATTGAATTTCAACCTCTGAGGGATTAAGTATGTGCGAAGGGTCAGATCTGTAACGTCGAAGCATCGAAACATGAAAAATGTTATGAATCTTTTCGAGATCAGGGGGTAAAATCAATCTATATGCCACTGGACCAATTCGTTCGGATATTTCATACTACCTATGAACCTCGGACTCAGTTTGCCCTTACGGCCAAATCTGAGTATCTTTTTCCAAGGTGAAACTTTAAGAAACACTTTGTCTCCCACCTGATACTCAATATCTCTTCGTTTTAAATCCGCGTACGACTTCTGACGATCTGATGCTGCCTTCATACTTTCACGAATTATCTTTACTTTTTGCTCAGCATCTTTAATCAAATCCACTCCGAAAATTTTACTTTCACCGAGCTCGGTCTAAAACAATGGTGTACGGCATTTACGACCGTACAAAGCCTCGTAAGGTGCCATCTTAATGCTTGACTGAAAACTATTATTGTAAGCGAATTCAATCAAAGGTAAATACCGTTCCCACGAACCACTAAACTCAAGAATGCAACATCTCAACATATCCTCGAGTATCTGAATTATCCGCTCAGATTGACCATCGGTTTGGGGATAAAAAGCGGTGCTGAAATGCAATTTGGTATCCAAAGCTTCTTGAAATTTCTTCCAAAATCGCGATGTGAATCTCGGATCTCTATCTGAGACAATAGAAATGGGTACTCCATGTAACCTTACAATCTGAGATACATACATTTCAGCTAGCTTGTTAAGGGAGTAATCCATACGTACAGGGATAAAATGAGCCGACTTTGTCAGTCTATCAACAACAACCCAGATCGCATCTTTCTTGCTTGATGACAATGGCAATCCAGATACAAAATCCATCGTGACTCGATCCCACTTCCACTCGGGTATCAAGATCGGCTGAAGTAATCCTGAAGGCACTTGATGTTCCGCTTTCACTTGTTGACATATCAAACACTTCGAAACAAAGTCAGAAATGTCTTGTTTCATACCAGGCCATCAAAACTGATGTTTCAAATCATTGTACATTTTTGTACTACCCGGGTGGATAGACATTCGGCTACTATGAGCCTCGCTCAAGATCATCGAAATAAGTTCTGAATTTCTTGGAACACACAATCGACTTTTGAACCTCAAACAATCGTCATCATCTATTTGAAACTCTGACTCCATGTTCGAAATACATTCAGCCCGTTTTGCAACCAATTCATTATCGACTTTCTGAGCTTCACGAATTTGATGAATCAACAATGGTTTAGCCTTTAATTTTGCTACTAACACATTATCGGATAGAACAGACAAGTGTACATTCATCGCTCGTAAGGCAAACAGTGATTTACGACTTAAAGCATCCGCAACCACATTAGCCTTTCCCGGGTGATAGTCAATGACAAGCTCATAGTCTTTCAACAACTCGAGCCAACGTCTTTGTCGCAAATTCAAATCTCTTTGAGTCATCAAATATTTGAGACTTTTGTGATCCGAAAATACATGGTACTTCTCACCAAATAAGTAATGTCTCCATATTTTCAAAGCGAATACGATGGCAGCTAATTCGAGATCATGGGTTGGATAATTTTTCTCATGTGGCTTCAATTGCCTCGACGCATAAGCTACAACTCGACCTTCTTGCATCAATACACAACCCAACCCAAGTAAAGATGCATCACTGTAAATGACAAACTCTTTGCTTGATTCGAGCTGCACTAGTACTGGAGCTTCAGTCAAATAAGTCTTTAGTTGATCGAAACTTTTCTGACGTTTTTCTGTCCATTCAAACTTAACATCTTTCTGAAGCAGTTTCGTCATTGGTGTGGCTATCATCGAAAAACCCTTTACAAACCGTGTAGTAACAAGCAAGTCCTAAAAGCTCGAACCTCAAGTTAATATTTCTCGAGGCTTCCAGTTAAGTATGGCTGAAATTTTGCTCGGATCAACTCGAATACCCGATGTAGATACCACATGACCCAAGAAGCTAACCCCTCTTAACCAGAACTCACACTTACTGAACTTAGCATATAACTGCTTATCCCGTAAAATTTGTAACACTAACCCCAGGTGTTCAACATGATCGGTTTCATTTCTCGAATAGACCAAAATATCATCGATAAACACAACTACAAACCGATCCAAAAACGGTCTAAAGATCCGATTCATCAAATCCATAAATACCGCAGGGGCATTAGTGAGCTCAAACGGCATCACTAATAACTCGTAGTGATCGTATCTCGTTCTGAAAGCAGTTTTGGGTATATCCGAATCTCGAATTCGCTGATAATTGCCCAATCTCAAATCTATCTTTGAAAATACTGAGGCTCCCTTTAGTTGATCAAACAAATCATCAATACGCGGTAACGGATATTTATTCTTTATTGTCACTTTATTCAGCTGACGATAATCGATGCACAACCTCATGGTTCCGTCCTTCTTTTTCACAAACAATATTGGTGCACCCCAAGGTGAGAAACTTGGTCGAGCGAAACCTCTATCCATCAACTCTTGCAACTGAGCTTTCAATTCCTTTAATTCCGTTGGTGCCATACAATACGGAGCTATCGAAATCGGTGTAGTCCGGTACAAGTTCGATGCCAAACTCTACCTCCGAATGTGGTAACCCCGGTAATTCTTCGGAAAAACATCCGGATATTCACAAACCATCGGTACCGATTCAAGTTTCTTTTCGGTTCTTTATTATCAAATACGTATGCAAGATACGCTACACCCCTTTCTCACATATTTTTGAGCTAACATCGAGGATATTATTGTTGGCAATCCATTCAAAACAGTAAACTCGACTCGGATTATCTCATTATTTGCACACCTCAAATCAATAGTCTTACTTTTGCAATTCACAATTGCATCATGTACGGTCAACCAATCCAACCCGAGAATAACATCAAATTCATCAAACGGTAAAAGCATCAAGTCAGCCGGAAAACAGGAGCCTCGAATTATTAAGGGGCATTTCTTACACACCTTGTCGACAAGCACATAACGACCCAAGGGATTCGACACTCGAATTACGAACTCAGTAGACTCAACAGGTAAAGTCTTACTGGATGTTAAGGTCTCACATACATATGAATGAGTAGAACCAGGGTCAATCAATGCAATCACATTAGTATCAAAGAGAGTACCGGTAATAACATCTGGCAAGGAAGCATCCTCGCGTGCGCGTATAGCATAAGATCTAGCAGGAGCACGAGCCTCAGATCTGGTTGTAGCATCTCTAGATCCTCTCTGACCGCCACTGGAATTCCCCGTATTTCTAGATGGTCTACCCCGAGCAGTAGTAGCACCTGGTTTCCCACTCTGATTTACATTTTGTTTAGACAGTCTCGGGCAATCCTTGATAAAATGGTCAGCTAATCCGCGCTTATAACAGGAGCGGTCATGGAATCTACAACTCCCCGAGTGCCATTTAGCACAATACTGGCACTCTGTTCTGTCTCGACAATCATTTCCAACACTAGCAACCGAAGTGACTCGTGTACTGACAGGGGGTCGATCACGATCTCGTTTAGAAAAGCCCGAAGTGCCTTTAGACCGGCCTAAATCATCTTTAACTTTCTTCGAAAACTGTTGAAAGGGCTTTCCCGAAGATCTCTTACGAAACTCTTTTGCTCCCATATCAGCTTTTCTTTTCTCCTTACTGAGCTCTTCGGCTTTGCAAGCTCGCTTGACAAGTACCACAAATTCTCTGATTTCTAAAATGCCAACACACAGTTTTATATCTTCGTTTAGTCCATCTTCGAAACGTTTACACATTACAGCTTCTGAGGAAATGCATTTTCGAGCGTACCGGCTAAGCTTTACAAACTTTCGTTCATAATTAGTAACCGACATGGAACCTTATTTAAGTTCAAGAAATTCTTTCCGTTTTTGATCAATGAATCTCTGGCTGATATACTTTTTTCGAAACTCGGTTTGGAAAAACTCCCAAGTTACTTGCTCTCTGGGCACAACCGAAATCAACGTATTCTACCAATAGTAGGCAGAATCAAGTAGCAAGGAGATAGTACACTTTAGGCATTCATCGGGTGTGCAAGATAGTTCATCAAGTACCCGAATAGTGTTGTCCAACCAAAATTCAGCTTGCTCGGCATCATCATTGTCTGTAGCTTTAAATTCAAGAGCCGTGTTTTTGATTCATCAACTTGGGGCTTATTTAACCTCATCCGTCGATTCATCGGAGGTATCGCAGTGCAGGGTTGTATTAGTATGGAGTGGGGTTGTGGAACAGTAGTATTAGTTCGAATATACTGATTGAACCAATCATTCATCACGCTATAAAAAGCCTATCTAGCTTCATCATTCTGATTACTAGCAATAGGTTGAGAGTCCACCGGTGCTGTCCCTTGCGCGGGAGCAGGCGCTACACTCTCAACATCATCACTACCGCTTCGGTTGGGATCGGGATCCATTACTATAAGTAAACACATTTTTAACTGTCAGAAATCACCACACTATCAAATAAACACATAATGGCATGTATAGCTAAACCCGAACGTATTACGGTAGTCCTAGAATTGACTAAACCGTAGCTCTGATACCAAAAAAATTGTAGCACCTCGTATTCGAGACCGTTGCCGGATTCAAACACGAGGTGTTAACGGACTTAATTCATTTACTTACACAGTTCATTTTAAAATTTACAGACCAGCTGGCTAACTGCATCACAGTCACTTTAAAAATCATATCTCGAGTTCCAAAACTCGAAAACCTATTCCGTAAATTTTTCCTGAAACTATACTCATATATCCATCTAAAAATATTTTTCTAGAATTTTTTGTTGGGCCAATTAGTATAGTTTATTAGTTAAAGTCTCCCTTGTTTCAGGGTTCAACTACTCTGACCTTCATGCATTACAACTTAGATATCTCCCTGTACAGAGATTCAATACTTATGCCGTTTGTTTCTAATGAAAATAGACTAAAAAAGGAATCTGTACATATAAAGTCTGACTTCTAATTATCTCTTGTTAATTTATGGTAAATTTTCAAAATTAGAACAGGGGATCCAGAAAACGCTCTGGCCCTATTTCACAAAAACTTAAACATCTCATAAAATACGGCTCATATGGTCATTTCGTTTCTTTCATATGAAAAGAGACTCATCCAGCTTCGATTATATAATTTATTCACTATTTAATTCCATTCCTACTATTTTTAGTGATTTTTCAAATTCACATCACTGCTGCTGTCAGCATCTCTTTTAAGGTAAATTTTACCTATTTCAAATTTTTCATGAATCAATTAGTAAATTGACATATATTATTTTCAAGTATAATCACGATTAGCCATGACGTATGTAGCACCAATAGGACCATGATTGGCCATTCCAATGGCTAATCATTACCAAACATTTCCACACCACTTAATAACCATATCATAAGACCATATATACAAAATGACCATAATGTTATACTCAAAATAAACAAGCCATTTTCGCATGGCTATATGAATATACATTACCAAAAGATACTTAATTAACATCAAGGGTCAGCCCTATACATGCCATTATCAAGTTCAACTGAAGAGTACCAAAAAGTGGCTTAGATAGTGTGGATGACTTCGACTTTGACACTCCCGAGTCCGATAGTTGACGAACAAAATCTATAAAACAGAGAATTAAAGCAGAGAATAAGCATTTCGATGCTTAGTAAGTTTTAAGTAATGAAATCATTTAAAAGAATGGCATAATAATATCAAGTTTGTTTGTTTCATCCCTTGGCCGAATAGAAACATAACCGAGATATCACTTTTATCATTAATATCACAAAGGTGAAACCAATTTATCCAGCTAAATCCAATCCATAACCGAATGCGCTCATCTCAAATGTCCATGTCAATTTCATGCATATACACATACATTTCATAACTATGACATTGAACTCTCTAATTCGGAACTCATACATCATAATCGGATCATAAACGTTCGGATGATTTAAATAATGTGCTAAGCATTCCCATCAAATTTCAAAGTCATAATTGAAGTATATTCATATTCTCAACAAGAGTAAATTACTTACCTGGTTATCTTACAGTAAGTAGCACATGTGATTAAAATTATTCCAACATGTATTATATGATTTCTCGTATGAACACTTATGGGTTTTCACCCTCAAATATTATCTTTGGCGCAAACATCCTTCTAATCAAGCTCGATTCTTAGCACTGGCTCAAAAGCCCTTCGAGACCAAGCTCGGATTAGACCACTGGCTCGAAGGCCCTTCAGAACTAAGTCCGGTTATGACACTGGCTCTAAAGCCCTTCGAAACTAAGTTCGGTTATTAGCACTGGCTCAAAAGCCCTTCGAGACCAAGGTCGGATTTAGACCCCGATTAGCATTCACACATATATGCATATGTATATATCATATCACATCTGGATATCATTCCTGATACTCAAATACAATTACAGCATGTTTACTAACCATACATCGTTCGATTCATTAATCCTAAACAAATAACATGATCCCGTTTCGTTAATCCACAAGATTTCCATAACCATTCGGCTACAAGTAAATACCTTATTTATTTTATCATGTAATTCAAGTAGAATCGTCAGGTCACAAGTTAATTATTATGCTCATAGACAAATAATTGCCTTATTAAATCATAAGCTAAATTTCATTACTCAAAGACTTACCTCGGATGTTGTCGAATGATTTCAACGGCTATTCGATCACTTTTTCCTTTCCTTTATCAGATTTAGTTCCCCTTTGCTCTTGAGCTTAATTTAACAAATAAATTGATTTAATCGTTTTGCACATCAAAGAGAAATTCAAGGTACTTAACCCTTATTTTTAATAATGAAACCAACTATATACCTAATTATATTAGACATTAGAGTCATCACATGGGTACAAAACATAGCCGAAAAATTCTTTAGCATAAATACCTATAATAACATCCAAATCATTAATTATTTTAACACACGCATAACACATAAAGTTAACTAAAGCTACATTCACTTATAAGATAGTATCCCTAATGAGCTCATACCATGACTATACCTAACCGAATTCAAGTAGGGAATTTAGTACAATCACACATTTTCACTAATGTATAATTCTAGAATGCTTTAATATCTTATTTACCTCATTCGGCCCTAACCGCTCAACTTAGCTTATATATACAATTTCCATTTCGAAATTAAAGGTAGCAAACTACAATTAGGTTACCATAATGCCCATCATTGACCGAATCACTCAATCACATCTATAACCGACTTTCTATCTTGTTCATATTAAGGTCATAATTCATTTTAAAAAAAAATAATCTCTAATCTTTCATACTTTCATAGCCAATATCAACTATTAATGCCGAATTCTCAAGCACAACTAAACTAAAAATTTACCCAACATCATTTTAATTTGCCATTTCCTACTCTTCAAATTATCAAATAGAAGGTGATTTACATCTATATATATTAAACCAAACTTGCTAGCACACAAACTTCCTTAACCAAATGTTATAAACCCAAGCCACACATATTGTTCATCAAGGCCCTTCAATGACCACATTCGGCACCTCCTTAAGAACAAACCAATTTCAACCTTCAAGAAAGAAAAAAATATATATATGTACTAAGAGCTTTAAACTACTTGGCTGAATATCAAACCTCCAAACAACCAAAACTTAATCCATGGAATGAATAGAACTTGAACTAACCACCTTATTTATACATAAATTTCCAAGAATTTCAAAGTACTTACCTCTTCCTAATCATCATCCAAGCGAACATGAAGCAAGAGAACTCCTTTCTTCTTCCTCCCTCAAGTTCTGACAAAATGGAGGAGCAAGGATGAAACAACTTTGGTTTCTCCTCCCACTCCCCTCATATTTTATTATTCTTAATTCATTAACTCATTTTATAATCTAAAAATGTTAATAGAAAAATACATATTATCATTAATAACCCATACCATGGCCGGCCACTATCCATACTTTGGCTAATTTGACATGCAAGTACACTTTTTTTTACATCATGCACTATTAGCTCACTTTTACATTAATCTAACACACTTCACAATTGTCTCACATAAGTCCCTACTAATAAATTTCACATATACTGACCAAATTAAAATATGAAACTTCCACACATTCATATTCACATATAATAAGCATCGAATATGACTGTTAATTATTTTTTTATGACTCGGTTTCGTGGTCCAAAAACCACTTTCCGACTAGGGTCAATTTAGGGCTGTCACAATTTATATATAAAAAATTCCAGATACTCCATATAGTTCATACGGACTTTCAAATGTTATAACTCAGTCGAAACGAATGCATGAACATAGTTACCATGCTTAAACACATTCGACATTAGCATATAGTAATCCATATATTTCATTTCAGCATATATACTTTGCATTTAATTAAAATTAAGTACGTCTATTTGCTTATAAACTTACCTTGGACAACGATAATCGGGACGGGAAAACTAGTCGACAACTTTGGTTTTTCCCCGGTCCAAATTCGATTTCTACATTTCTTGATCTAATTCAATACAAATTCAACTTATTTAATCATATATTCAATCAAATTCATCCAAAAACACATAAATAGACTAATTACAATTTTGCCCCTGACATTTCACATTTTTCGCAATTTAGTCTCTATTTCAAAACAACACAAAATACTAAAAATTTCACTATGCCCATGTTAGGCCGAATTTACCTTAGGTCCCTAGCAGCCCATTAATTTTATTTATTTCATATTTTTACCCCTCAATTTACAAATTTTTCAATTTAGTCCTTAATAAGGATTTTTGTCAAAAATCACTTAATAAAACATGATAATCTAGCATTAAATATTTATTTTTTCATCATCAAACAACAAAAAAACAAGCTCTCATCAATGGAAAACCATAAAATACACAACCAATTTAAAAATTCAAGCATGGGCTAGCTAGAACACAAAGCAACGATCTCAAAAACGTAAAAATTATTAAAAGCGGATAAGAAAATACTCACATGCATGAGAAATGAGTATAGCTGAATGCTAAAGCTTCCATGGCTATTCTAAATGTGAATTTTCGGTGGTGGAAGGTGATAATAAACCAAAATTTTCTTTTGTTTTATTTAATATTAACTTATTTACTAAATACCAACTTTAACCATTAAAAATAAAATAAATTTCAACAATGCCAAACCAAATCTTCCACTAACCAAAATAGTGGCCTAATTATCCAATAAGGACTCCCACTTTAATATTCCATAGCTATTAGACACACTTGACTTATAGAACACAACTTTTACACTTTATGCGATTTAGTCCTTTTTGCTCAATTAACTATCGAAACGATAAAATTTTTCAACGAAACTTTAATATCATCTTATTGCCACTCTGAAAATATTTATAAAAATATTTACGACTCGGTTTATAGAAACGAGGTCTCAATACCTCATTTTCTAAAACCACTTGAATTTAATAAATCACTTATAAAGCCAAAAAAAATCACAATATCAAAAACTTTTTTTTAAATCACAATTAACTCGTAAATATTAAAATAATAATGAAATAATTTTTTTTGATGTTGGATTGTGGTTCCGAAAATATTGTTCCGATTAACCCTAAAAATGGGCTGTTACAATTTCACTCGATTTGATCGAACGCTTACCCCTAGTTTGAGTTATCCAAAAATCCAAATAAGAAAAGGCAAAACTATGTCGTTTTGATAAATGTTTACCTTTTCTAATGTTAAAAGTCAAAAATATCAAGTTGCAAAGCTACGTTGTTTTAATAAATGTTTACCCATCAGTCATACTTTTCTTTCCGAGTTGCCCCACTCTCCTTTTTTCCTTTATTCAAAATTAATCTAAAAGCTTGTACTTCATCTACTAGTAAAATTATCAATACACGTAAACAGAACATTGAGTATAAACAATAAGATTCGTTAAGTCGACTCAACTTGACTTGAAATTTTTTGACTCGATCCGGAAAAAATTCAAATTGAGTTCAGTTGTTAAAATAGGATTCGCCAACTCAACTAACACAAAATTTTTTGACTCGATTCGACGCGACTCGATCGAATACTCACCCCTACGCGTAGGTATCGATACTGGAACTAAGGCATTGATAATTTTCTTACATGGTATAGATACTGTTTGAAAAATCGGTACCAAATCAGTGTTATGTTTCTCACCTAAAATCAAACCATAAGAAAATATCGATATATTTCATAAAGTATTAGTTATTTTAACCCAAGTATCGATACTCGTAATAAGGTATAGATACCAAATTACGTTACTAACTTCTTGCGCATTGAAAATTTATGGAGGTATCATTTTGAAAACTCGAATATCAATACCTCTACTCTAGACCACCAAAACACAACATAACCAAGCATTTAATCTAACCCAACAGATCTATACTCAACATGCATCATTTACCTTATTAAACCAGTGTCAAAACGACCGAAATAACAGTTCAAAACATCAAAAACATGTCCAAGCAAGAATCAATATACCAAGGTCCAAGCCTATAATTCCTAAGAACAATTAAGCTATAAAATATCCAAAACATCATGGCAATATCATGCAACATTCTACCACATTACCTTTATTCCCCAAAACATAAACTAATAAATAAACACCTATAAAATAATGCTAAATTCTTCTTGGATCACTCCATTGGAAACACACCACTCACACCAAAACACAACTAATTTGCAATGATTAGAGAGAGTGGCTGAGCTTAAACAAGCTCGGTGAATGCTGCAGTAACAACAAAGTATACACAAAATCAAAGGTCAAACAAGAGCATACTACAACATGTTCACAACCATATTCTAACCAAGTTACAATAACATATTCATGCTTCATTAAATCATAAAACTAGCATATACTCTCATGCACAACTACACTCAACTTATATGAAAATTGTAACACCCCTAACCCGTATCCATCGCCGGACTAGGGTTAAGCGGTATTACCGAACATAACTTTGCATTCATTTCACAAACATCATAGCATCATAGTCAAACATTGACATAAAGTCCCTTTCTTAGGTCAACAAGACCTTAAACATGCATTAGGAATAGGTCGGGACTAAACCAAACACATTCAAAATTTTTAAAACTTAGCAAAATTTCTCAATTCTGTTGAGGTCACACGCCCGTGTAACCAGGTCATGCCAAAACAGAGTTTACATACTGACTTTTTCCCACAGCCAATAGACACGCCCGTATGCTATGGCCGTGTGGTTCTTAGCTAGCTACTGACTTAAGCCCACGGCCAACAGACACGCCCGTGTGCTATGGCTGTGTGGCATAATGTAGGCTTGGTTTAAGCCAAATTGCCACCCCTTTTTGAGTCAACTTGCAAGCATGGAAACAAGCATATATGTACAATCCAATCAACCAATTTTTTTTTATGCTAAAATACATATCACTCATACCATTTTCTTTATTCAACTAAGCATACTACAATTTCAAATTAACATCACATATCATAAACCATTATCAACTATGAGTTCAAACACAAATTAGCCAATTCACATGGCTAAATATATATACATCACAAAACATACTTCCACAACTACTAGCCTATACATGCCATACTTTAAACATATATACATTTTCAAAAATACGAAAATGAAGTTCGATAGTGTGGCAACGATCCTTAACGATCCTGAGCTTGGTAGCTTCGATATCTACAAAACAATTCACACACACAAAGTAAGCTTTCAAAAGCTTAGTAAGCTCGTACTCAAATCATCAACAGTATATGAAACATAAAATGACAACATATGAGTATTTGCACAATTTCAATCCATAAGACCCTATCAACTCAATGAAATTCACATATATATAACATCATCTACCACTTAGATATTATACATACTTGAATCTCCCCGTACTAATTCACTTTCGTACTTACCTCTTGTTGAATGTTATAAAACTTTCCATAACTTATTCGTATTTTAGACATCTGCACACTTAGTGCAATAAGACTAGCCGAAGCTAAATATTTCCGCACACTTAGTGCCATCTCAAGTAACCGAGAATAAGTCAAAATCGCACACTTAGTGCCTCAAGTAGCCGAAGCTAGTTTAAATCGCACACTTAGTGCCAAAGCTAGTTTAAATCGCACACTTAGTGCCAAAACTTCTGATTCATCATCATATTATCCAATTCAATTATATACAACCCATGTATAATAAAGGTATCAAAGCTTACTTAACATCATATTTTAAGTACAAACTTACCTCGTACTTGAGGGTGTCGAATCGAACGTTTATTCTATAATCTTCGATTTTCCTCGATCTAAATCTGGTCTCCTCTTTTCTTGATCTATAAGTATTCAAAATTAATCCTTTTATTCACCAAATAATTCAATTCAATCCATAAACACATATTTAGGGTAATTTGCAAACTCGCCCTCATATTTTCACATTTCGACACCTTAGTCCCTATTTCACAAAATCACAAAATACACATAATTTGCATATACACAAGCTTAGCCGAATTCTCCTAGTACTCATTCTAGTTCACACATTTCATTTATTTTACATTTTAGTCCCTCAAAATAACATTTTTACTTAGCCCAATTTACTCCATTTCATCAAAAATTCAAAGACAACATATGCCAACCCAGAACATACCTTCCATAATTCACCATTTAACAAAAAAAAAAAAAACTCATGAATTCATCCATGGCATATTTCAAAATCATACCAAAATAAAAAATTGAAGTGTGGGCTTTGTAGTATACTAAACAACGATCACAAAAATGTAGAAATTATCAAAAACCGAATCAAAACCATACCTTAATCACCAAAAATAGTAGTCGAACCCTAGCTTAGCTCTTCTCTTTTATTTTCTTTTCAATTTCGGTGAATGAGCATGAAAATGAGCTTATTTTAAGCTTTGTTTTATTAATATTAACATAAAAATCTAAATGACAAATTTTCCCTTTCATTAAACCAATATAAGTTCACCTAACACATGCCTTTTTATGTCAATTCAAACTTCCAATGGTCAAATAATCACATAAGGACCTTTATTTTAGAAAGCCAACTCAAATCAGTACTTTAACATCTAGCACACAACTTTTACCTTTTACGCAATTAGGTCCTTTTTACAAATTAGGTACACAAACAATTAAATTTTAATATGAGACTTTCACATATGTCTATTCACTTATAATAGGAAGGAAAAATAATATTAAAATATTTTCTGACTAAGATATGTGGTCCCGAAACCACTATTCCAACTAGGGTCAAAATTGGACTGTTATAAAAATAGTTCATTTTACAATAATTCATTAGGACTAAACATAGTACACATGCTTGAATAACTCATAAGTCTAGCTTATATATTCACGTGAATTCACAAGTTAAATAAAAATGACCCAAACCACAATTTCATACGCAATTTACTATGAGAACATACTAACATTTTCATGAAACTTAAATCGATTCATTTAGTATATTATTCACATGTTTATGCATCTATCTCACATCATATTTTCACAGTATATAATATCATATTTAAACGATAATTTGGCACTTGAGGGTATGAAACATAAAAGTGGGCTCTATCACTACACATTAAATACACAGATCTCTAACACACCAAATGACTCATAGAGTCGAGCATATCCCAAAAGTGTAACACATAGCTAATGCTCTCCAACATGCTAACATATCTTGGTGAATGAAGCTTAACTCACATTCCCTTAACTCTCTAAACTGTCCAGAGGCCTCAATGCCCAAATCACAAAACACAAGGGTAAGTACTCACAACCCTATGGCATGTTAACTATATCCAACGGTTTCAAGATATCACAAGGTCAAAATATCCGCAATTACACAATTTTAATTACTAATTTAATGCACATCATTTATGTTTATATTCATCAATTTATATCACAAACTTGTACACAATGCATGCTTATTGAATTCACATTTAATTGCACTTTAAGTGCCACAATAATGCTCATTGAGCCATCACATATCTGACCACATATGTGTGGATTAAAATCAGTACATCATATATCACATACAAATATTCTCACATTTTACTTGTCATAATAATATCACATTCCACAATTCAACCTATATAAACTTATCGAAATTCCACTCGCTTTCGCTATATATTTGCATCATTAGCATATCATTATCACTATCATTGGCATGTATATCATGCCCACAACACAACAAAATTCACAATAGTCATCACACGTCTCATATCAGAATATCACAACATAATAATCAATCCACAATTATTCACATAATCACATAATTATCAAAATAAAGCAAGGGAAATAGAAAGTTTACACTTGAAACTTATGATAAGGGTTTAGGCTATTCCTAATATCCCAATTAACACTATGAATCATGTCTACAAGTAGCGATTCCAATCACTCACTGATCACATTTTTGCCTAACTGTTAAAACCTTAAACTAGGTTTTCCTTGCCTTTTTCCTTGCTCGTAGAAGGCTCTAACGGTTCCAATTTTTCACACATAATAACCACACAATATACACAATCAATTAGCAGCCAAAGACTTACCTACACCAACTAAAAATGCAAGCTTAAGCTATATTTCTCATGAACCTAAAATTTCAACTAACTTAAAACTCAAATATAATCTTTGCTCGTTCTTATTACCTATAATTTATTCCAATCATCTAATTATACATCTAAGGACAATTTCCAACCTTCAAACTACTCAAAACTATGCAGATTCATGGATTCAAAATTTTGTTATATAATGACAGTTTTAAAAAAAAACTCAATAAAACCTTGGAATTATTTAACGAAATTTTAAGGAATGTTTAGAAACCTTCTCATTATGTAAAAACTAATTGAAAAATACTTTGAAACCATGTTTTTACTCAAAATCACAAAATCCACCATTAACTTCTCAATTTTTGGTTTTTATTCAAAACATGCGATTTAAGAGCTAAAAACTGAGTTTAAAAGTCTAGATATGTAACGCCCCAAATTTTGGCCTAGAAGTATTGGGCCTTGAGTATGGGTCTGTAAGGAGGTTGTATTAAGTGTCTAATTGTGAAGGGAAATGACACAATTAAATATCTGCTCAAGTGGTTAAGGGTCTTGAGAGGATTTGGAAAAGTCTTGGGTTCAAACCTGGGCTTTAGCAAAAATTTTGGTTTTAAGTGAATAAAACCCTAGATGCTCAGATAAAGGCCTTTTTAAATTATTGTGTTAAATAAATGACACAAGAAAGCATGTTGTCTAGTGGTTTTGGCGTCATTAAGGTTGCAAGGGAGCTTGGGTTCAAGTCTTGGCTATTGCAATTTATTTTAGTTTTTCTTTTAAAGGAACCTTGACTTTGGCCTATAGACCTTATAATTAATTGAGGATATTTTGTGACACAAGAGAGCTTGTGGTAGGGAGGCAAGTGGCGTATGGAATGGTGTTCATGGTTTGAGGTTCGAGCATGGAGCAGTACAATTGGGGTATTTATTTTGCAGTTGGTTTCGGCCACTGGTTTTGTTACAGTGAAATTCTGATGGATGAGTTGTGGAGAGTGGTGAGGAGTAAATCAAGGAGGGATAAGGAGAGAGATTTTAGAAGAGAATCATGGATTTCAAATTAGCGAGAGTTGTAGCTGATTGGGGAGTTGGAGTATGCAAATTCAGCTATGAGATGTTTCTCCTCTCATTTTGGTGAGTTTTGGTCATTTTTTGTTTGTGACTCTTAGTGCTGAAAGATATCTTTTTTTGCTCTCCATTTTGGGTTATTGGTGTCGCAGAATTGACTATTTGGGAAGCTAATTGGTGTTTTCGAATACAACCTTTGTTGACAGTTTTCTTCGTTCACTTTTGTTTTTACTTCTCTTTTTCCTGGCTGAATATACTATCTTTGTATCCTCTTTGCCCTCGTTTTCTTTTTTCCATTTCCTTGAGTAGTAGAGGAATAGCTCTTCATCATCTTTTGTCCCAATCGCTTCCCTTACCATCATCTCTTTCACTATACTAATTTCTTTTCAGTTCTCCCCCAGTCGATTGCTTTTTTTAATCTCTTCATTGCTTTTCCTTTCGGCATACCCTCTATATTCGGTTCTTGGCCGATTACTTTTATCTTTTGCTAGTGACAAACGATTTTGATTTACAAGGGTTCTGACAGACTGGTAGGTACTTGCAGGGTCTCTCTTGTTTTTCTGTTATAGTTATATGTGCTCAAACACGTTATTCTATCTTTTCTAAAAACTGATTACCTGTTTCTCTTCATGTACCTGGGTTGCTGAAATCATGATCCCTTCCTTATGGGGTGGTGGTTGTTGGATTCTAGGTTTTCGGTGAAGCAAAGGAGTTTCTGAAGGTAGTCATCGGAACCGTTTTCTTACCATGCGATTTAAGGTAAGCGTTTTGGTCTAGCACTTTGTGGTTGGCCGAATGCCCTATCTTTGGATTTGGGTTTTTGTTAAGCAATAAAATAGATTCAAGTGCTAGATCATGTGTTTGTTGATTAATGGATTCCTTTGTTATTACAGCGGTTCTGCAGGTAAGGTTGTAGTCATCTTTCGATTAACATTACAAGCGGACCGAATCACACACTTTGGTTAAGGTGAGTGTCAATGCCATTCTTGTGGGATTAAGTGTTAGTCAAAGGTATTGACATTAATTGAAAATATTGATTGATGTAGGGTTGGTACTGGGAGATTTCTGTGCTATTCCAAAAAAGGTGTGTAACCATACACCATTTTGTACTATCAAAAGCCGAAAAGGTATGTATTTACACCCCTGTTTAACTGTGAATCGACAAAAGCTGAAAAGTCGAAATGCCAAAACCTTGACATTCGGGGCCTTATGAGCGTTCAAACACACGTAGGGCAAATCGAGCCCCAAATCATGGGTAGTAGACTGCAAAGGCCACCATGTGCATTTTCATGGACTGGCCGTTATGGGCCTTGATGGGCCGCATGGGCCCACACGGGTAAAATCCTCGATGAGTGATCAGTGATAGGTTGGTTTATGAGGCTCGCGATGCCGTATGTGAATCTAGACTAAATGGGCCACACGAGCGTGTGGGCCCACTTGGGCTCAATAGTAGGCTTTGGGCCTATACACACTGTTCTGGCCATGTAGGTTATCTGAGTCGCTCGAAGCGACGATAGGCCTTGTAGGAGGTCGTAATAAGTATCGAGACCTCAATATTGCTAAAATGACCAAAATACCCTTGGGGGTAAAATTACCGTTTTACCCCTAACTGACGAGATATCCATTACACCCTTATTGGTAGATTGACTGATGTATGTATGAAAGTTATATGATTTATACCAAGCATGACATCCTGCATTCACGTGTGTTACTATGATATGTCATCCTGCATAGGGTTTGGTTAATAGTGACAGAGGAAGTGTATGGCTTGTAATCGTTCTGTTTAAGGCTTACTACCTTTCTACTTATGGCTTTTAGCCATTCTATTAACTGGCAGCGTTGCTACAATATTTATGGCTTTTAGCCATTCTGTCTATGGCGCTGAGCTGTTCTGTTGACTTAGTGCCACAACCGGTGCTAAGCTTGGTGTGTTGGCTGGGTAGGTCGATTTTATCCCCACATGGTGTGTTGGTTGGTACGGGTGGTGTATTGGTTGGACTGGGCTGGATATCTGTTAGCATAACTGTATCTAATACTGATTCATTATTGGGCTTAGGCCCACCTGATTCTGTAAATGGGATAAAGCCCACCTAATACTATGTCTGTGATCGGCTTGGGCCTAGTCTGTTTCTGCATATCGTATATCTGAATGTTTGCGTTATAAGGGGTTACACACTGAGTTTTCACAAACTCACCCTTCTGTCTAACTGTACAGGTAATCCTTAGCCTAAGGCGATTTGGAGCCGCAAGAGACTCGGAGGTGGCCACACGACCGCTGATGCTCTGCTGTAGACTTTTTATTTGAATTTTATGTTTTGGGGTTTTAATTGTGTAATAAGGCCTGTGAGGGATTAAATTTTTAATTGAGCTTTTGATTTCCTTATTTAAAACTGCTAATCACGAATTTTCAAAAATTAATAACTATTTTTAAAAACACTTAAAAATAGACTATTTATATTTCAAACTTTAGTAGCTTCCGCGATTTGAAAAAACTTAAAGTATCAATGCCAAACATTAAGTAAACATTTTGGACGAGAGGATTTGCTAACCTTGAGCAAAAGGTTTTAATCATAGAAATAAACTTTTAACGACAACTCAATTTTTGAGCTACGCTTCGATGTGATACGCCAAATTCGGCCATAACGTCTGGGCCGGGTTTGGGGTGTTACATTTAGTGATATCAGAGCCAAGTTACAAAACTCAGCTGTGGAATGGGTTTTCAAAATTTTGTATTACAAGAGGTTGGTTTCAAATATGTGAAGTGTTTTGAGGTATTTTTTTGAAAAGTGTGGCACACCGAGTCTCTGGCACCAAATCTGTAAGTTCTCTAACCCTATTGACTGTTATAGACTGAAATGTTATAAAAAAAAACTACTATAGATAGTAGCACTACACTGAAACTCCTTAGATAGAGTAAACTAAAAAACTGTAGTGAGCTTGCAAATGCGAAAACAAACACTAAACTACTGTTTCTCATAAGACATCTTCTTAATTACTGAAATTATAACTAACTTGTATAAAGTTCTTAAACCAGATAATACGTATAGTGAAAATAAGCACTAGAAGGGGTGCAAGAGGCCGCGGCAGAGGCCGTGGAGGTGCTAGAGCTGGATCATCAACATCGGGGCACATGCTAATGTTGAGGCGAGCGAAGCACTAGATTCACCGATGGCTAAGATAGGGTCGTTCGACCTAGCTGCTGGGGATGACGTATTGTCCCAGGCGATGCTTCATATTTTAGAAAGGGTTACTGGTACTACTGGGTCTTGTATTATTATTGGGGGTCATGGGTCGGTTACAGAACGACTCCGGTCAAATGGAGCAGGGATCCTTAGGGGAGTTTCTAGGGTGGCCCCTAGTATGGCAGAATATTTTTTGGAGGCCACCAAAAGAATTATGGATGACCTCGACTGCACTCTAGAACAAAAGCTGAAAGGTGCCGTGTCCTTGCTAAGGGATGAAGCTTACCAATGGTCACTTACAGTAAAAGAGGGTACCTCGTTTGATCGATTGACCTGGGGGTTCTTCAAGTCCATGTTTCAAGGAAAGTATGTGGGCGTTAGCTACGCGGACGCTTGTAGAAAGGAATTTCTGAATTTGGTTCAAGGTGACAGATCTGTGGCTGAGTACGAGGAAAAAATTTTGTGACTTAGTTGGTATGGACCAAGAATAGTAGCAGCAGAATACGAGCACTATGTTCGGTTTGAGGACAGCCTCAGGGACAGCCTCCGATTGTTGATAGCTCCACAGAGGGAGCGGGACTTTGCTGCGCTAGTAGAGAAAGCTAAGATTGCTAAGGAGGTAAAGCGCGCCGAGCATCAGAATCGGAAAAAAGAAAGGAGCAGAGATAAGAGGGTTTTGGAGACCTCCAATTCGGATTGGAGGCCTAAAAGAAATGCCAGAATGGAAGGGCCAGTTCAAGTTAAGGCCCCTATTGCTGTTACCGGATCACAGCCTTGTGCGGGTCGTGAGAGCTACCATTGGGATGACTGTCGGAAAAGGACTGGGACGTGTTTCAGGTGCGGATCAGCGGAGCACTTTGTGAGAGATTGTCGACAGAGGTCTGGGTGGATGCAGGCTACAGGGTAGGGTTTTGTTCAGCTAGTGAGAGGTGAACAGCAGCCATTAGAAGGCCATGATTAGGCCTGGGGTAGAAATAGAGTTTTCGTTGAGCACCAGGTAGAGGTGCTGGTCAAGCTTAGGCGAGGCAACCAGTTTTGGTCTATGCAGCACATCCCCGATAGGTCGGACACGCTCTAGATGCGGATACTGGTACGTACTTAAACCATAGTGTACTACATTTAATTTGGAACTAGAGTGCGCAACGGGAGCGTAGTGGTGTAGATTGAGCTAAGCGTTTGTTTAGATAGTTGAAAATTTTGAGGACGAGATTTCTTTAAGGGGTAGAATTGTAATGCCCTAAATTTGGGCCTAGAAGTATTGGGCCTTGAGTATGGGAACGTAAGGAGGTTGTATATAAGTATTTAATTTTACAAGAAATGACACAATTAAATGTCTGCTCAAGTGGTTAAGGTTCCTGAGAGGAGTTGGAAAAGTCTTGGGTTCAAACCTGAGCTTTAGCAAAAATTTTGGTTTTAAGTGAATAAAACCCTGGATGTTTGGATGAAGGCCTTTTAAATTATTGTGTTAAATAAATAACATAAGGAAGCATGTGGCCTAAGGGTTGTGGCATCATTAAGGTTGTAAAGGAGCCTGGGTTCAAGTTTTGGCTCTTGCAATTTATTTTGGTTTTTCTTTTAAAGGAACTTGGACTTTGGCCTATAGACCTTATAATTAATTTAAGATATTTTGTGACACAAGAGAGCTTGTGGTAGGGAGGCTAGTGGCGTGTGAAATGGTGTTCAACGTCTGAGGTTCAAGAGTGGAGCAGAATAATTGGGGTATTTATTTTGCAGTTGGTTTCGGCCAGTGGTTGTGTTATAGTGAAATTCTAATGGAGGAGTTGTGGAGAGTGGTGAGGAGTGATTCAAGGAGAGATAAGGGAGAGATTTTAGGAGAGAATCATGGATTTCAAATTAGGGAGAGTTGTAACTGATTGGGGGGTTGGAGTATGCAAATTCGACTATGAGATGTTTCTCCTCTCATTTTGGTGAGTTTTGGTCATTTTTTGTTTCTGACTCTTAGTGCAGAAAGATATCTTTTTTTGCTCTCCGTTTTGGGTTATTGGTGTCGCAGAATTGACCATTTGGAAAGCTAATTGGTGTTGTTGAATACAACCTTTGTTGACAGTTTTCTTCGTTCACTTTTGTTTCTAGTTCTCTTTTTCCTAGCTGAATATACTATCTTTGTATCCTCTTTGCCCTCAGTTTCTTTTTTCCATTTCCTTGAGTAGTAGCCAAATATCTTTTCTTCATCTTTTTTCCCAATCGCTTCCCTTACCATCATCTTTTCCACTATACTGATTTCTTTTCAGTTCTCCCCCAATCGATTGCTTTTTTAATCTCTTCATTTATTTTCCTTTCAGCATACCCTCTATATTCAATTCTTGGCCGATTGCTCTTCTCTTCTGCTAGTGACATACAATTTTAGTTTACAAGGGTTCTGACAGATCGGTAGGTACTCGCGGGTTCTCTCTTGTTTTTCTGTTATAGTTATATGTGTCCAAACACGTTCTTCTATCTTTTCTAAAAATCGACTACCTGTTTCTCTTCATGTACCTGGGTTGCCGAAATCATGGTCCCTTCCTTATGGGGTGGTGGTTGTTAGATTCTAGGTTTTCGATGAAGCGAAGGAGTTTTTGAAGGTAGTCACCGGAACTGTTTTCTTACCACGCGATTTAAGGTAAGCGTTTTGGTCTAGCACTTTGGGGCTGGCCGAATGCCCTATCTTTGGATTTGGGTTTTTGTTAAGCAGTAAAATAGATTCGAGTTCTAGATCATGCGTTTGTTGATTAATGGATTTGCAACACCCCAAACCCGGCCCAGACGTTATTATCGAATCTGGCTTGTCACATTGACGTGTTTTAGCGAAAACCTTGTTTTCATTGAAAACCCTTCCTTGAAAAAATATGAAACCTTAATAAACTTATTAAACTCTCATTTCAATCACAAAAACCTGTTTATAACATATGATTTTATGAAAACCTATGAAAACCTGCCATTTTGAAATTTAGTTGCGAAAATGTAGTATATATAAAAAAAAACTAAGGTTTAGAAAATCCATGTTCAACTTCTCGTAATTGCAACGCATAAAATAATAATCGAAATAATAAAAAAAGGAAGCCTTATTACATTCCAGTCCGAAAAGTACTTAATAAAATAAAGAACTAATATGCTTTTAAAAGAGAAACAAGTCCAAGTTGTCTTGCTAGCTGGCCACCTAGAGTCCTTCCAAACATTGAACCTTCTACTGAGCATCACTTGAAAATAAAATAAAAGAGGGGGTGAGTTTTCGTAAACTCAGTGTGTACAACCCTCGACGAGCAACAATCATTCAATATTCACCACACATCAAACATGCAATGCAATGCAATGTAGTGCAATCCCATCCCAAAAATCCATCTGCTACACACCAGCTCCGTCCCCCGATACACATCATGTGGGGACATAAATATCGACCCACCCAACCGATACACATCCAGGGTAGCCTAGTTACGCAACTACCTTCATTTACATATTGGGCTTAAAAGCCGTCGGTGGATCCACGATTGTTAGGCAACCATGCGATCCTCATATACTTCCTCCATTACATAATTCCCAACCCATATGCAACCTAAGCAGAATATCATTTGTATGCAGTAGATATGCATGTCACATCCATTAAACTTACATTCAACACATAGGGGCATTTTCGCCTTTAGGGGCATTTTAGGAATTTTCCCTTTATTATAGTTTTCACTTACCTTGTCCCGTTAACAAATCCCGCGAGCTAAGATGAACGAATACTATGCACCAGGTAGGATTCCAGAGAAAAGGAGGTGGGTCATTAAGACCACTTAAGTACCAAGCTCACCCTAGATCCAATCGTAGACATACATATACCCGTTGCCACACCTTAACCCTATGAATTGTCCACAGTCGCATTAAATTAATTAAGTTTTATGTAGTCATCATATACTAGACCTAAAACCCCTTACAAAGCCCAGACAAATTCACATACCTATATATATGGCCCACTAGACCCAATTATATTCACATGGCCCATTAGGCCCAAATTACATTTATATGGCCCCTTTAGGCCCAAATCATATTTATGTGGCTCATTAGGCCCAAATCACATTATATTCATGCTCACATACGAATTTCTATCACATAGCATAAATGATCAATTTTTGGCCTATTATGGGCCCAATAGCCCATCTAGCCCATTAACCCTATTCTGGCCCGGTTGGCCAATTCACAGCCCAAGTCCATGGAGTCGCCCATGGGCCTCAGATATCCTATCGATTTTCTCCTCACGAGTGTTCACGCACTTGCAAAACTACTGTAGCCAAACTTTCAGCTTTTTGGCATTTCGGCTTTTACCGATCTACTTGTGTGTGCAGTGTATGTACACACCTGGTAAGCAAGCGTACTGCGATTCCCTTAGTCACCAACCTACAAACGATATCACCCTTCAATTAATCGTATGCTTAATGCATATTTTACCCAAAAATCGAAACCTCACATTAACCTTACCTTGAACACCAATCCCTAATAGCTTTTCCTTGATCATGTACTCCTTAGATCTGCATTAATCTTAATCATTAAAACCAAATACTAAGGGACTAGCATCCAACATAATTCACCCCCTTATCTCACTTAAGATCATTCGGCCAACCTTAATCAATAAGAGAGGAATACTTACCAAACCACAAAACACCTAAGGAGCAATTCGGCAGAGAGTTAAAACCCGATATCCGATACTAATTCCCTACCAAAGTTGATTAGAAAGAGTGAGGGAGGGAAGTAATCAGTATTAACAATACTAGCCGAAAAAGAGATAAGGTACTTACACCAAAAGAGTAATCGGCCCAAGGGAGAAGAAGAGTAGAAGAAGGAATCGGTTAACCCAAAGGGTAAATCAAAAGAGATCTGAGGAGAGAAAGAATGGCAAAAGAATCAGCCAGCAAAGATGGAAAAGCCAATCGGCACTAAAAAAATGAAGAATTTGGCATTAGCCTAGGACCCCTAAACTCATCACATATTTATAGCCTCTAGCCAAATTGCCTAACCCTCAATTCCCCATTCGGCTCCATCACTTCCCCCTTGTCTTCTCCTCATTTTTCTCCCTGATAACTCGCCAATATATTTCCTAAATTTTATCTTCTGAGCACTCCCCTTAGAGTCCATCTTCATGCCACTTCCAACCTTCTAGAAGGCCAAAATTAAACTCCTAAAAAAATATACTAAGCTAGGATTTGAACCTCGGATCTCCTTGCTATCTACTAATGCCACCTCCCTACACCCTAAGTGGCGTCACTTAGCCACTCTTCCACAAGGCTTTTTAATGCCATTTTCCCCTATCTTTATTTAAAAGCCCAACTACTCCCAACCCTGATTCTTTTAATAATTAAATTAAGATTCCTCCACTACAAAACTCGAACCCAGAACTTCTCCAACATACCTCAACACTTCAAATTCCTTAAACCCTTAAAGCCAACATGTCATTTGTCATTTTCTTGCTCACTTAAAAATTTTATGAGACCCAAAGTCCAAAGCCCAATTCATCTAGGCCCAAAATTTGGGGTGTTACAGGATTCTTTTTTTATTACAGCGTTTCGACAGGTAAGGGTGCACTCATCTTTTGATTAACATTACAAGCAGACTGAATCACACACTTTGGTTAAAGTGAGTGTCAATTCCATTCTTTTGGTATTAAGTGTTAGTAAAAGGTATTGACATTAACTGAAAACATTGATTGATGTAGGGTTGGTACTGGGAGAATTCTCTGCTATTCCAAAAAAGGTGTGTAACCATACACCATTCTATACTGTCAAAAGCTGAAAAGGTGAGTATTCACACCCCTGTTTAACAATGAATCAGCAAAAGCTGAAAAGCCAAAATGCCGAAACCTTGACATTCGGGGCTTACGAGCGTGTGAACTCACGTGCGGTAAACCGAGCCCTAAATCGTGGGTATCAGACTGTAGAGGCCACCATGTGTGTTTTCATGGACTGGGGTCGTTATGGGCCTCGATGGATTGAAATGGGCCGCGTGGGCCCAATGGGCTTGTGGGCCCACAAGGGTAAAATCCTCGATGAGTGATTAGTGATAGGTTGGCTTATGAGGCTCACGATGCTGTATGTGAATCTGGACTAAATGGGCCATACAAGCGTGTGGGCCCACTTGGGCCCAATAGTGGGTTTTGGGCCCACACACACTGTTCTGGCCATGTAGGTTATCTGAGTCGCTCGAAGCGATGATAGATCTTCTAATAGGTCGTAATAAGTATTGAGACCTCAATATTGGTAAAATGACCAAAATACGCCTAGGGGTAAAATTACTGTTTTACGCCTAACTGACGAGACGTCTGTTACACCCTAAGTGGTAGAGTGATGATGTATGTATGAAAGTTATATGATTGATACTTAGCATGACATCCTACATTCACGTATGTTACTATGATATGTCATCCTGCATGGGGTTGGGTTAATATTGACGAAGGAAGTGTATGGCTTGTAGCCGTTCTGTTAAAGGCTTACTGGCTTTTTGCTTATGGCTTTTAGCAGTTCTGTTAACTGGTAGCATTGCTGCGATATTTATGGCTTTTAGCCATTCTGTCTGGGATGCTGAACGGTTCCATTGACTTAGTGCTGCAACCGGTACTAAGCTTGGTGTGTTGGCTGGGTGGGTCGATTTTATCCCCACATGCTGTGTTGGTTGGTATGGGTGGTGTATTGGCTGGGCCTGGCTGGATATCTATCAGCATAATTGCATCTGATACTGATTCTGTATTGGGCTTAGGCTCACCTGATTCTGTTAATGGGCTAAAGCCCACCTAATACTATGTCTGTGATCGGCTCAGCCCAGTCTGTTTCTGCATACCATATATCTGAATGTTTGCATTATAAGGGATTACACACTAAGTTTTCACAAACTCACCCTTCTATCTAACTGTACAGGTAATCCCCAGCCTAAGCCGATTTGGAGCCGCGAGAGACTCGGAGGTGGCCACACGACCGCTGATGCTCTATTGTAGACTTTTTATTTGAATTTTATGTTTTGGGGTTTTAATTCTATAATAAGGCCTTTGAGGAATTAAAATTTTAATTTGGCTTTTGATTTCCTTATTTAAAACTGTTAAACACGAATTTTCAAAAATTAATAACTATTTTCAAAAACACTTAAAAACAAACATTTTTATATTTCAAAGTTTAGTAACTTCCACGATTCGAAATAACTTAAAGTATCAATGCCAGACATTAAGTAAATGTTTTTGACGAGAGGATTTGCTAACCACGAGCAAAAGGTTTTAATCATAGAAATGAACTTTTAACGACAACTCAATTTTTGAACGACGCTTCGATGTGATACGCCAAATTCAGCCATAACGTCTGGGTCGGGTTTAGGGTGTTACAAGATAACATTAATAGCTAAAAATAAAATGAATCGTTATCTTTGATGGAAGAGAAATAAGCTTTTGGTTGAAAACTCAAAAAATCCACAAGCTTGAAAGATGACAAAATCAATGATGTTTTAGGTGTTTTTCTTGAAATTCTATGGAGATTTATGGCTTGGATGATGATATAAATTAAAAGAATGAAGTTTGGAAAATAGCCTCAAAGTTGTCCACACGAATAGGGACACGGGCGTGTGTCTAGACCGTGTGTGACACACGATCTGCCCTATGGGCATGTGATCTGATGTGTGTCCCCTACACCCTAATTAGGCAAAATAGAATGCCTGGTAGTAAACACACGAGTAGTGACGCGGTCGTGTGTCTCAGCCGTGTGAAGGACACAGCCTCAGGACAAGGGCGTGTACACAGGTCGTGTGAAGTCTACACTTAATTTTTGGAATTTAATTAACCATATGGCCTAAGTACACGGGTGTGTCACTTGGTCGTGTGCCCTAAATTTTGTTGATGATGTCATAAACAGAGAGTTACACGGGCTGAGGACACGGGCGTGTGCCAAGCCACACGAGCGTGTGTGACCACCGACCTACCCACACGAGCATGTGACCCTGTTTCTTGAAAGCTTTCTAAGTTTTCCCAAAGTTTACTAAAGTTCTCGGTTTAGTTCTGAACTATACCCGATGTATGTTTTGGGCCTCGTAGGCCCATATAAGGGATAATTTGCATATGTATGAATGGATTTAATTTGAACGAAATTTTATGGCCCGATTTTGTATGAATGTTTATGGTTGAGTCCAGTAACACCTCGAACCCTGTCTCGGTGACAGATTACGGGTAAGGGGCGTTACATTATAGAAATCGAAACTAGTGACGGTGGACTTTGTTAGTGGGTTGCCCTTAACACCTACTAAGAAGGATTTTGTTTGGGTCATCGTGGATTGATTGACCAAGTCTACTCACTTCATTCTGGTTCGGATGGACTACTCTCTACAAAAGCTAGTGTAACTCTATATATCTGAGATTGTGAGACTGCATGGGGTTCTTGTTTCGATTATTTCTTATAGAGATCCTCGCTTCACATCTCGATTTTGGAATAAGTTGCATGAGGCTCTGGGTTCAAGATTGGACTTCAGTACTGCGTTCCATCCTCAGACCGATTGTCAATCCAAGGGGGTGATTCAGATATTGGAGGATATGCTTAGGAGTTGTGTGATTGATTTCTGAGGTAGTTGGGAGAATTATTTACCGCTAGCTAAGTTCGCCTATAATAATAGTTTCCAGGCTAGCATTCAGATGGCACCTTGCCAGGCTCTATATGGTCAAAAGCGTCGTACTCCACTATGTTGGACTGAGTTGGGTGAACGTCAGGTTTTGGGTTCTAAGTTGGTTTCTGAGACTGAGGATATTGATTCGGGATAGTCTGAAGATAGCTTCTGATAGAAAGAAATCCTATGTAGATCTGAAGATGCGTGATATTGAGTACTTTGTGGGGGACGTCGTGTTTCTTAAGGTTTCTTTATGGAAGAGAGTTTTGAGATTCAGTTGTGAGGGAGCCCTCGGTTTATTGGGTCATATCAGATTCTGAAACGTGTGGGATCGGTTGCTTATCAGTTGAGCTACCTCTAGAGTTAGATCGTATACACGATGTGTTTCACGTCTCGATGTTGAGGCGGTATTGATCTGATCCATCTCATGTTGTCTTAGTTGAGGAGATCGAGGTTAGGTCGGATTTGACCTTTGAGGAGGAGCCAGTTCAAATTCTGGATCAAGATGTTAAGGTTTTGAAGAGGAAGTACATCCCTTTAGTAAAGGTTCTCTGGTAGAATCACGGTACTTAGAGGCTACGTGTGAACCTGAGGACTCGATGCGTCAGCAGTATCCTCATTTGTTCTAATCAGGTAAATTTTGAGGTCAAAATTTTTTTTAGGGGGTAAAGTTATAACGCCTTGATTTTTCTTACTTCTGGTTTTGTAAGTTTTCAACAAATATCTGTCTGCTTCAGTGGTTAAGTATTCTGGGTGTGTGTGAAAGGTCCCAATTTCAAGCCTTACTTTTAGCAAATTTTGGTTATTTTTGAAACTAAGCATTATCCTTGGTCAGTGGGCTTATATTTAATTTCCTGTAAACTCATATCAGAATGAGCCTACTGGTTCAGGTGGTAAGGGAGTGGTGTGTTGGAGGTCCAGTGTTTGAATCCCTACATTGGCATGGGTAATTAATTTTTGCTTGGTTGTTTGAGGGAGTTTTGATTGAATTGAAAGTCTGAGGATATTCGATGTTGTGGGTTAGTCGTAGAAAAAGGGGGATTTGGGATAATTCTATTTTATTCTTTTTTCAAATTTGTTCCAGAAATACCGACGTTCTTTCTCTTCTCCTCTCTACCAAAATTCTGTCTCTCCCTTTCCCATGTCATTCTGATTTCTTTTCTGAATCTGTCTCATTCTTTGTGTGCAACATTTGACTATGCTCATTTGGTAAGTTTTGTATTGTTAGAATCTTATCTTTTTTTGACTAAGTGTTTAACAAGAGGGTTTATTTTGTTACTCTTAATTTAGGCGAAAGTCAAGGATCAGCTGGGGTTCCTACAGCGATTTAAGTTTTCGAGATTTCTGTTCATTAGCAGTAAGTATTTGCGTGCATTGTTTAATGTTGTAAGGTTTCATTATGAAATTGTCTCGATTGAGATTTGTTGCTGTTACTAAATTCAGACTTTGGGAATGTCGATTCTAAGTTCTGGAAGGCTCATGTGTATTTTTGCATCAAATCGATCCCAAGTGTGTACCTGAAATGTAGAAAACGAGGCTTCGACAAAAGCTAAAAAATAATACTGTCGACGCCACATAGGCGTGTGGTCACCTGTGTGGTAGGCCGTGTGCAAGAACACGGACGTGTGGTGGCTCGAGTCTGGCCGTATGGGCCGCATGGACTAGGCAGAGTTGGGTGTATGGGCCATACGACCGTGTGGGCCCACACGAGCATGATACATAGGCATGTGGATTCTTCAGCTAGGCGGGTGGGCCACACGGGTAAGGCTAATCTGGGCATGTGGGTCCAAATTTTTGAAATTTCTCCTAGGGTCACACAAGTCGTCCCAATCGACTGTGGGCCTACTGCAGGGTCAGTAAGGGCTAACCTAACCCCAAAACTGTAGACTGATAGACTAGTGATATGTTCTGAGTATGATAATACCATGCATATCTGATTATTCTGATATTCATACATAACTTGTTGAGCATGTCTAGTATGATATTCTGTATCTGTTCTATATATGATTGTGGGGTGGGTTTTGTATTGATGGAGGAAGTGTTCTGTACGGCGATCATCGCCTATTATCTGGCAGATTGGCTGCACTATATCCGATATGTGTCATAACGACACAACCTGGAGTGTAGGGATGGGTGGGTGCTTTTAACCCCAGATGGTGTGTTGGGATGGTCAGAGATGATGTGTAGAGGATGGGGGTAGGATTCTGATTATTTGATTCTGTTTACTATATCTGTATCTGAAATGGACTTAATTTGTATTTGTATCTATTTCTAACTGTGTATATAATTCTGTTTGATTGCATGCTTAATTCTACTAGGTTACACACTAAGTTTACGTAAACTCACATCTGTTTGTCTGTTCTGTCAAGCAATCCATAGACTTAGGCAGAGTAGTGCGGCAGGAGACTCAGTGGTGACTACTAGTTCGTGAACTATTTTAGTTATTAATTTATGGTTTTATATTAAATTTTGGATTAATTTAGAGTTTGTAAATTCTGGGACTCTCTGGATTGTTTGGGACTTTTTAACCGTTGGCTTTGGTTTTGCTTGCTAATGGTAGGCATGCTACGGCAAAACGTTTATTTGGAAACGATAGCTTTTACGCAAACAAAGGTTTTCCTAAAAGAACGCGACTATATTTCTAAAAGGATAACACTTGTTTTTAGGCTTCCACTGTAATACATTTTAGCAAATGAACTAATTAAATGATGTTTTCAGTAAAATTGGGAATGTATGTAAGGTATGAAATGTGAATGATTTGACGAGACAACTCCGTTTTCAAACCATTCTTTGTGATATCTCTAGATTCGGCCATAATGCCTAGGCCGGGTTTGGTGTGTTACATCTTCTTTGTATTTGCGCTTCATTGGCAGATATCCTGATCTTGTAAGGATTATTTCTTTACTTATTTATTTGTTTCTTTTTGAGAGAGAGGGTTAATTCATAAGATGTAACAGCCCTAATTTGACCCTAGTCGGGATGTGGTTTCGGGACCACAAAACCGAGTCATAAAATTTAGTTAAAATTTTATTTGCATACCTTATATGTGTAGTAGTACTTGTATAAAAATTTGATGATTCAATTTTTATCTTAGGAATGTGAATCTTGCTCGAAAGGATTTAGTTGAGAGACTTAGAAAATTTGATAGGTAAATAAGTGAGGACCAAATAGTATGGAATTATGAAAAGTTGGGTTTGCATGTCAAAATGCCCCAAACTAAGTTGAGTGGTGGCCAAGCATGGCTTCATCTTTCCAAGATCATGTTGTTATTATTATTTAATGTTGGTAAGATATTAAAATAGAGGAAATAAAGATTAATGATAAGAAAATGAACAAAAAAAAAATAGGTGTTCATCCTTGCTACCCTTAGCCGAAAAACCAAGTGAAAGAAAAAGAAAAGCTTTGGAGAAGTCGGCCATACTAGCATCTAAGTTGAGGTATGTTGAAGTTATTCCTTTAAATTCATGTGTATTGTTGGTTGTTAGTTTGAATTCTATCTATCCCATGGTGGGATTTGGGGTTGTTGGAGAGTTGGAATTTGACAAGAAGCTTAAAAAAATTTTAGTAGATACCTTGATGCTATTGACATGTTAGTTGTGTGGATGAACTAAGTTGCTTGTTATGTTAGCATGAAAGTGAAGATGTTAAGTCATTTTGTTGGAGGTGCGAAGTTGGGACTAAGAAGGAGGAGTATTCGCTAACATAGTTGAAAGGGATGTTGCCGATTTTAGAATTGGGTTAGGGAGTGGCTATAATGGGCATAGAGATGTTGAACCTAAGAAATGTAGCAACATGAAAATTTATATGATATCACAAATGGAGGTGAAGCTATGCTAGATTGGGACAAAGGTTGGTCAAGTGTGCATTAGAAGAATTTAGGTGTTTAGATGATGTTATAGATGACACTATACATATATATATATATTCGGCCATCAAAGGGAGTATGTAGGTGATGTTGAGTCAAATTTTGGTGCACAATCGGGTATGTATATATATATATATAAGTATGCCCATTCATGATGTTACCTTTAATCATGTGTATAATCGACTAAATAAGTAATTAGTAAGAGGGTTGCCGAATATACAAATATACATATGCATGTGTAATTGAACTATAAATGTATAGCAAGATGATTGAACTAGTTTATTTATCTATTAAGCCGAGAAGTTAAAGAAGGAGAAACAAGCAAGGGCAAAGCCAAGGACATCGAGTAGCCGGGTCGGAACCGTTATACTCAACGCAAGGTAAGTCCTTAAGCACTTGTTGTGAGAACTCCTTGATAGATATTTTTTGAGTGATTCTCCTATTTATTAATATGACCATATGTACAATTTGAATTTAGTAAATTGCTTTACCATGATGAATTGACATAGGGCACAATGTGTGCAAAGATTATGTGGCACTATGTGTGCCGATTGGGAGGTTGAGGCATGAGGCTATCTCAAATGCACTATGTGTGCAATTTATTAATGCACTATGTGTGCGATTTACTATGGCACTATGTGTGCGATTTGCTATGGCACTATGTGTGCGAACATAATAAGCACTATGTGTGCCACATTCGGTTGTTGAAATAAATTGTGCATGAACGAGGTAAGTGATTGAGCTACTAACTAAATATCGAAATTGAGATTGTGCGGTGTATGCATAAAATTATCTAGTGCATCGTTGTTCCAACTTGAGGAAACGGATCCAAATCGATTGGGCTGACTTGGCGTTTGATTTGGTTGAAGGACTTGGCATGAGATTGAACCAAAAATTTAAGAAATTGCAGCATAGTTTGTTATGGTTGGAAACATCGATTTTGTATTATTTGTTTATTCACTTATGATTGTTATTGTTGGATGGTAGAGTAGTGCTTACGACTTACTGAGTTATGTACTCATTTGGTGTGCTTATTTGTTGTTTATTTAGGTTCTTGATCCATTTTGCGTGCTCGGGACCGTCGTCGAAGTCATCACACCGACTAGCGACTTTTTGGTATCTTCTTCTTAGATGGTCTAAGAAAACATTTCGGCATGTATAGGCTATTATGTTTTGTTTGAACTTGGTATGTAAAATTTTGAATAGCCATGCGAAAATGGCTTATAAATGTTTTGAGCATAATGTTATAATCATTTGGTATGTATATGCTCATTAAGAGGCATGGAAATGTTTGGCAATGACCAGCCATTAGAATGGGTCATCATGATTATATTTTGGACTATATATGAAAAAGGGTGGTTGAATCATAGAAACTATGTGTTAGAGAAAGTCTACCCTAGAAATAGATGCTGGCAGCAACAGTGACGTGGATGTGAAAAGTCACTAAAAATAGTAGGAATGGAATTAAATAGTGAATAAATTATGTAAATGAACCTTGATGAATCTATTTTCATATGGAAGAAACGAAACGGTCATATGAGTTGTATGTTAAGAGATATTTGGGTTTTCGTGAAACAGGGCCAGAACAGTTTCTGGATTACCTATTCCGACTTTGAAAATTCATTATAAATTAACCAGAGATAATTAGGAGTTATACCATATATATATAAATTCTTCTTTGAGTCTAGTTTCTATAGAAACAAACGGCATCAGTATTGAAGCCCTGCACAGGGAGTTATTCGAGTTGTAACGCATGAAGGTCAGTGTAGTCGACCCCTGTAACATGGGAGACTTTAACTAATAAACTGTACTAATTGGCTCGACCAAAAATTCTAGAAAAAAATCTGTAGATGGAAATATGAGTCTAGTTTCAGGAAAAAATTACAAAACTGATTTTGGAGCTGTAAAACTCAAGTTATGATTTTTGAAACGACTAGTACACAGATTGGCAGCTTGTCTGGAATTTCTCAATAAGTGGTTTGAAGTCTGTTAACACCTCGTGTTCGACTCCGGCGACGGTCTCGGGTTCGGGGTGTTACAATTTTATTGGTATCAGAGCTATGGTTTAGTCGGTTCTAGGACTACCATGGCACGTATGAGTCTAGCTATACATGCCTTAATGTTAATGTTTAAATGTGTGATGACTTCTGACGGTTAAAATTTTTTTTGTTTTGATTAGTAAATGGATCCCGATGTAGAGAACCTTGGCGGATGACGTTGAAAGTGTAGCAGCTGCTCTGCACAAGGGACGCCGCTGTTGAACCTCGGTCATCTGCGAATAATCAAGGTGAGGGGCTAAACAAGCCTTCTTTACCATGATGAATGAGTGGGTCGCATAATATGCCCGAACCAATCCGGCTGTCCAACAATTCCGAATTTGAATAATCCACCCCAAGAGCCCGTAATGCCATCGATTCATCGACCTGTGAGGCTGAGTAAGCCACTGCAGACTTGATTAGGAAGCGGGCTGAAGAGTTCAGGGCCATAGTTACTAATGATGCCGAAAGGGCCGAGTTCTGGCTTGACAACACCATTCGGTGTTTGATGAATCATGCACACCGATGAATGTCTAAAGTGTGCTATATCCTTGTTGCGGGACTCAGCCTACTATTGGTGGAGGACCTTGATTTCCATAGTTCCAAACGAATGAGTTACTTGGGATTTCTTTCAAACGGAGTTTCGAAAGAAATATATTAGTCAACGGTTCATCGATCAAAAGCGTAAGGAATTCCTGGAACTCAAGCAAGGCCGCATGACAGTATCTGAATACGAACATGAGTTCGTAAGACTCAGTCGGTATGCCCGGGAGTGTGTGGCTGATGAGGTTGCTATGTGCAAGAGGTTTGAAGAAGGATTGAATGAAGATCTAAGACTACTAGTGGGTATTTTGGAGATAAAAGAATTCGTAACACTAGTTGAACGAGCCTGCAAGGTGGAGGAACTTGGAAAGGAGAAGAAGAAGGCTGAATTTGAAGCTAGAGACTATCGCAAAAGATCGACGGGTAAAGCTCCGTTCTCGGCTGTAAAGAAGTTCAGGGAGGACACCAATAAATCGAGGATTACTGCGGGGATTTCCATTAGAGCACGACCATTGACGGACTCCCGAGCTACTTCGGTAGCTAGTGTGGGCAATAACCGTCAAGAGAAACCTGAATGCCCCCAATGTGGGAGAAGACACATAGGTGAATGTTGGGGTAAGTCTACCAATAGGGCTTGTTACGGATGCGGTTCGAAGGACCACTTCATTAGAGATTGCACGAGCTTGATGAGAAGAATAGGATGCAAGGTGCAAGACCTAGTGGAATGATGACTAGAGGTAGACCACCAAGAATTTCAGGAGGTAGGGGTGGTAGTCGAGAGAGGGCCCTTGATACAAATTGTTCGATCTGAGACCGTACTCTGCTAGGGCATATGCCATCCGTGCACGAGAGGAAGCATCCTCCCCGATGTTATCACCGGTACTTTCACTCTCTTTGATACTAGTGTGATTGCATTGATTGACCCGGATCTACTCATTCATATGTATGTGAAACCTTAGCATCCAAAGAAGACTCTACTGTTGAGTCTCTTGAGTTCGTAATTCAAGTGTCAAACCCTTTGGGTCAATACGTGCTTGTCGACAAAGTGTGCAAGAAATGTCCCTAGTAATTGAGGGTCCCGCTTTCCGCGGACTGATGCTTTGCCGCTTGATGAATTTGATGTTATTCTTGGTTTGGATTGGTTGACCGTGCATTATGCGGTTGTGAATTGCAAAAGCAAGACTATTGATTTGAGTCTTGCGAATAACGGGATAATCCGAGTTGAGTCTACGGACTTAAAGGGTTGCCATTTGTAATATCGCAATGTTGGCCCGAAACATGTAAGAAAGGGTGCGAAGCATACCTTGCGTATGTACTTGATGACAAGGAATTGGAAAAGAAACTTCGAATCGGTGCGGTGGTTTGTGAATACCGGATGTTTTCTGAAGAATTACGGGTTTACCACTGTTCGGGAAGTAGAATTTGGTATTGAGCTTGTACAGGACTACGCCAATTTCGATAGCTCCGTATCGTATGGCACCAACCGAGTTGAAGGAGTTGAAAGCTCAGTTGCAAGAGTTGACGGATAGAGGTTTCGCTCGACCAAGTTTTTCACCTTGGGGTGCACCAGTGTTGTTTGTGAAAAAGAAGGACGGAACCATGAGGTTGTGCATTGACTATCGTCAGCTTAAATAAAGAACAAATATCCGTTACCGCGTATCGATGATTTGTTCGATCAACTGAAGGGAGCCTCAGTGTTCTCAAAAATAGATTTGAGATCGGGCTATTATCAGTTGCGAATTCGGGACTCGGACATACCCAAAACTGCCTTCAGAACGAGATACGGTCACTACGAGTTCTTAGTGATGCCGTTTGGGCTCACTAATGCCCCTGCGGTATTTATGGATTTGATGAATCGGATCTTCAGCCCGTATTTGGATCGGTTCGTAGTTGTGTTCATTGACGACATTTTGGTCTATTCAAGAGATGAGACCGAACATACGGAGCACCTGAGATTAGTGTTGCAAATTTTACGGGATAAGCAGTTATATGCTAAGTTCAGCAAGTGTGAGTTCTGGTTAAGAGAGGTTAGCTTCTTGGGTCATGTGGTATCTACATCGGGTATTCGAGTCGACCCGAGCAAAATTTCATCATACTTAACTGGAAGCCTCCAAGAAATATTCGAGGTTCGAGCTTTTTGGGACTTGCGGTTACTACCGACGGTTTGTAAAAGGATTCTCGATGATAGCCACACCCATGACAAAACCGCTTGTAAAGATGTCAAGTTTGAATGGACGGAAAAGTGTCGAAAAGTTTCGACCAATTGAAAACTCGTTTGACGAAAGCTCCGATAGATTAGTACGGCCGAATCGGCAAAGAGTTTGTCATCTATAGTGATGCCTCCCACGTGGGTTAGGTTGCGTATTGATGCAAGAAGGTCGAGTTGTGGCCTATGCGCGTCGAGACAATTAAAGCCACATGAGAAAAATTATCCGACCCATGATCTCGAATTGGTCGCCATCGTATTCGCCTTAAAGATATGGCGACATTACTTATTTGGTGAGAAGTGCCATGTGTATTCGGATCACAAAAGTCTCAAATATTTGATGACTCAAAGAGACTTAAATCTGCGACAAAGACGTTGGCTCGAGTTGTTAAAAGATTATGAGCTTGTCATTGATTATCACCGGGAAAGGCTAATGTGGTTGCGAGCGCCTTAAGCGAAAATCACTGTTTGCTTTACGAGCTATGAATGTACACTTGTCTATCCTACCCGACAATGTGTTAATAGCCGAATTAAAGGCCAAGCCATTATTGACTCATCAAATTCGGAAAGCTCAGAAAGTTGACGATGAGCTGGTTGCAAAACGGGCTGAGTATGTTCCGAACAAGGAATCGGAGTTTCAAATTGATGATGACGATTGTTTGAGGTTCAAAAATTGTTTGTGTGTTCCAAGAAATTCAGAACTCATTTTGATGATTCTGAACGAAGCTCATTGTAGCCGAATGTCAATTCACCCGGGGAGTACGAAGATGTACAACGATTTGAAATGTCGGTTTTGGTGGCATGGTATGAAACGAGACATCTCTGACTTTGGTTCGAGATGTTTAATATGTCAACAAGTGAAAGCGGAACATCAAGTGCCTTGAGGTTACTTCAACCGATCATGATACCCGAGTGGAAATGGGATCGAGTCACAATGGACTTTGTGTCCGGCCGCCATTGTCGACTAGTAAGAAGGATGCGATTTGGGTTGTTGTTGATAGACCGACTAAGTCGGCTCACTTTGTCCTGTCGTGCACGGATTTTCATTGGATAAACTAGCTGAATTGTACGTTTCTCAGTTGTGAGATTACACGGGTACCGATTTACATTGTGTCGGATAGAGATCCGAGGTTCACCTCGCGATTTTGGAAGAAATTGCAAGAAGCTTTGGGTACCAAGTTGCATTTCAAGACCGCCTTTCACCCCAAACCGATGGTCAATCCGGCGAATAATTCACATACTTGAGCATATGTTGAGATGTTGCATCCTCGAGTTCGATGGTTCATGGGAGCGGTATTTACCTTTGATTGAATTCGCTTACAACAATAGTTTTCAATCAAGTATTAAGATGGCGCCTTACGAGGCCTTGTGCGCGCGTAAATGCCGTACACCATTGTTTTGGACCGAGCTCGGTAAGAGCAAAATTTTTGGAGTGGATTTGATTAAAGATCTTTGAATAGAAAGTAAGAGTAATCCGTGAAAATCAAGATAGCCTCCGATCGTCGAAGTCGACGCGGATCCAAACGAAAAGACATTGAGTATCGGTGGGAGATAAAGTGTTTCTTAAAGTTTCGCCTTGGAAAAAGATACTCAGATTTGGGCGCAAGGGCAAATTGAGTCCGAGGTTCATCGGGCCATATGAGATATCCGAACGAGTCGGTCCAGTTGCGTATCGTTTGATTTTGCCCCTTGAACTTGAAAAGATTCACGACGTCTTTCATGGTTCGATGCTTCGACGCTATAGATCTGATCCGTCCCACGTAATTAGTCCATCAGAGGTTGAGATTCAAGCCAATATAAGTTATGAAGAAGAACCGATTCGTATCCTAGCTCGTGAAATGAAGGAGTTGCGAAACAAAAGGGTTCCATTAGTAAAAGTGTTATGGCTCAAACACGGGATGGAAGAAGCTACTTGGGAACCCGAGAACTCTATGAAAGAGCGTTACCCAAACCCATTTACCGATAAGACTTTCGGGGACGAAAATTTCGTAAGTGGGGGAGAATTGTAACAGCCCTAATTTGACCCTAGTCGAGATGTGGTTTCGGGACCACAAAACCGAGTCATAAAATTTAGTTAAAATTTTATTTGCATACCTTATATGTGTGGTAGTACTTGTATAAAAATTTGATGATTCAATTTTTATCTTAGGAATGTGAATCTTGCTCGAAAGGATTTAGTTGAGAGACTTAGAAAATTTGATAGGTAAATAAGTGAGGACCAAATAGTATGGAATTATGAAAAGTTGGGTTTGCATGTCAAAATGCCCCAAACTAAGTTGAGTGGCCGGCCAAGCATGGCTTCATCTTTCCAAGATCATGTTGTTATTATTATTTAATGTTGGTAAGATATTAAAATAGAGGAAATAAAGATTAATTATAAGAAAATGAACAAAAAAAAAATAGGTGTTCATCCTTGCTACCCCTTAGCCGAAAAACCAAGTGAAAGAAAAAGAGAAAAGCTTTGGAGAAGTCGGCCATACTAGTATCTAAGTTGAGGTATGTTGAAGTTATTCCTTTAAATTCATGTGTATTGTTGGTTGTTAGTTTGAATTCTATCTATCCCATGGTGGGATTTGGGGTTGTTGGAGAGTTGGAATTTGACAAGAAGCTTAAAAAAATTTTAGTAGATACCTTGATGCTATTGACATGTTAGTTGTGTGGATGAACTAAGTTGCTTGTTATGTTAGCATGAAAGTGAAGATGTTAAGTCATTTTGTTGGAGGTGCCGAAGTTGGGACTAAGAAGGGGAGGAGTATTCGTCTAACATAGTTGAAAGGGGATGTTGCCGATTTTTAGAATTGGGTTAGGGGAGTGGCTATAATGGGCATAGAGATGTTGAACCTAAGAAATGTAGCAACATGCAAATTTATATGATATCACAAATGGAGGTGAAGCTATGCTAGATTGGGACAAAGGTTGGTCAAGTGTGCATTAGAAGAATTTAGGTGTTTAGATGATGTTATAGATGACACTATACATATATATATATATTCGGCCATCAAAGGGAGTATGTAGGTGATGTTGAGTCAAATTTTTGGTGCACAATCGGGTATGTATATATATATATATATAAGTATGCCCATTCATGATGTTACCTTTAATCATGTGTATAATCGACTAAATGAGTAATTAGTAAGAGGGGTTGCCGAATATACAAATATACATATGCATGTGTAATTGAACTATAAATGTATAGCAAGATGATTGAACTAGTTTATTTATCTATTAAGCCCGAGAAGTTAAAGAAGGAGAAACAAGCAAGGGCAAAGCCAAGGACATCGAGTAGCGGTCGGAACCGTTATACTCAACGCAAGGTAAGTCCTTAAGCACTTGTTGTGAGAACTCCTTGGATAGATATTTTTCGGAGTGATTCTCCTATTTATTAATATGACCATATGTACAATTTGAATTTAGTAAATTGCTTTACCATGATGAATTGACATAGGGCACAATGTGTGCAAAGATTATGTGGCACTATGTGTGCCGATTGGGAGGTTGAGGCATGAGGCTATCTCAAATGCACTATGTGTGCAATTTATTAATGCACTATGTGTGCGATTTACTATGGCACTAAGTGTGCGATTTGCTATGGCACTATGTGTGCGAACATAATAAGCACTATGTGTGCCACATTCGGTTGTTGAAATAAATTGTGCATGAACGAGGTAAGTGATTGAGCTACTAACTAAATATCGAAATTGAGATTGTGCGGTGTATGCATAAAATTATCTAGTGCATCGTTGTTCCAACTTGAGGAAACGGATCCAAATCGATTGGGCTGACTTGGCGTTTGATTTGGTTGAAGGACTTGGCATGAGATCGAACCAAAATTTAAGAAATTGCAGCATAGTTTGTTATGGTTGGAAACATCGATTTTGTATTATTTGTTTATTCACTTATGATTGTTATTGTTGGATGGTAGAGTAGTGCTTACGACTTCTTGAGTTATGTACTCATTTGGTGTGCTTATTTGTTGTTTATTTAGGTTCTTGATCCATTTTGCGTGCTCGGGACCGTCGTCAAGTCATCACACCGACTAGCGACTTTTTGGTATCTTCTTCTTAGATGGTCTAAGAAAACATTTCGCATGTATAGGCTATTATGTTTTGTTTGAACTTGGTATGTAAAATTTTGAATAGCCATGCGAAAATGGCTTATAAATGTTTTGAGCATAATGTTATAATCATTTGGTATGTATATGCTCATTAAGAGGCATGGAAATGTTTGGCAATGACCAGCCATTAGAATGGGTCATCATGATTATATTTTGGACTATATATGAAAAAGGGGTGGTTGAATCATAGAAACTATGTGTTAGAGAAAGTCTACCCTAGAAATAGATGCTGGCAGCAACAGTGATGTGGATGTGAAAAGTCACTAAAAATAGTAGGAATGGAATTAAATAGTGAATAAATTATGTAAATGAACCTTGATGAATCTATTTTCATATGGAAGAAATGAAACGGTCATATGAGTCGTATGTTAAGAGATATTTGGGTTTTCGTGAAACAGGGCCAGAACGGTTTCTGGATTCCCTGTTCCGACTTTGAAAATTCATTATAAATTAACCAGAGATAATTAGGAGTTATACCATATATTTATAAATTACTCTTTGAGTCTAGTTTCTATATAAACAAACGGCATCAGTATTGAAGCCCTGCATAGGGAGTTATTCGAGTTGTAACGCATGAAGGTCAGTGTAGTCGGCCCCTGTAACATGGGAGACTTTAACTAATAAACTGTACTGATTGGCTTGACCAAAAATTCTAGAAAAAAATCTGTAGATGGAAATATGAGTCTAGTTTCAGGAAAAAATTACAAAACTGATTTTCGAGTTGTAAAACTCAAGTTATGATTTTTGAAACGACTAGTACACAGATTGGCAGCTTGTCTGGAATTTCTCAATAAGTGGTTTGAAGTCTGTTAACACCTCGAGTTCGACTCCGGCGACGGTCTCGGGTTCGGGGTGTTACATAAGATTTGGGTAGAAACCTTAAGGGAGTTATATCTTAAGATTTTTGGGCATAAATCTTAAGAGAGATTGCAAGGTTAAACCTTACGCTCAAAGGTTGCCAAATTAGTGAATTTGGGGAAATCCTTAATTGTTGTAAGCTAAGGTAGTGGAGTAGGCAGTTGGGGTCAAACCACTATAAATCCTTATGTTCTTTATTGCATATTGTTCATTGCTTTCACCACAATTTCTCAAAGGCCAATTCAACCTCCCCACCGATGATCTCGAGTTGATCCTTCCGAGCTAACAAATATATATAATTAGTATTATATAATTAATTATATGTAATCCTATGTACAATTATAATATTATCATTTATATTTTATAGTAATAATATTTAAGGTTAAACCTAATGGTGTCAGTTAATTTATAGTATATTATAATATTTGCAATTAGTATTATATAATTAGGGTAGACTAATGATGATATGTAATCCTATATACAATTTTGATGTTATAGTATACAATATGTAACCATAAACCTTAAATATGTAAACAACTTTATGATATATTATAATACATATACATTTGACATTATACAATTAGGATATACTACAATTAAGAATATAATATTAGCATTACGATTAGCTAAATAACTTAAAACTCATATTTCCCTAAGAAAAGAAAAGGTTGAAAATTTTGTTTATCCTTGTACTTCTATAGGATATGAGACTTAGTCACTTATATTTTAAAAGTTAAAATTCAATTTTTTATTTTTAATTTTAAATTTTAATCCAATTATTGTTGTTGTTGACAATTTAATTACAACTTGACAACTTAATATGTTTATGCTATGAAACTATTTTCTATTATTTGAGTTATTTAGGATTATTATATGACTGTGTTTAGAATATGTCACACCCCAAAATTGGGCCAAGAAGTTTTGAGGGTAAATTAGGAATTTTGGCTCGGAATGAGTTCAAAAATTTTGAATTGTGGTAACCAAAAATGTTTTCGTTTATGACTTTTGAAAATTAAATCAAATTTTAAAATAATGCTGAAAAGACTTTCAATGTGAAAATAAAGACTGTTTTGTAAAAGGGTTCAATTTAAAAGTAGTTAAAAAGCAATTTCACCAAAGTTTTAAAAATACCTTATTTTTCCTCTCAATCTTTATAAAACCCACGTTAGTTTCTTCTCCATATTTTTGTTGTTGTCCCTTGTTCTCCCCAAGCTTCTCCCTCTCAATTTTATTTTACAACTTCATTCTTTTAATTTATATCATCATCCAAGCCATATATCTCTATAGAATTTCAAGAAAAACACCCAAAACATCATTGATTTTGTCATCTTTCAAGCTTGTGGATTTTTCAAGTTTTCAACCAAAAGCTCATTCTCTTGTATCAAAGATAACGATTAAATTTCTTTTTAGCTATTAATGTTATCTTGTAACACCCCAAACCCGACCCAGATGTTATGGCCGAATTTGGCATATCACATCGAAGCATCGTTCAAAAATTGAGTTGTCGTTAAAAGTTCATTTCTATGATTAAAACCTTTTGCTCGAGGTTAGCAAATCCTCTCGTCAAAAACATTTACTTAATGTTTGGCATTGATACTTTAAGTTATTTCAAATCGCGGAAGCTACTAAAGTTTGAAATATAAAAATGTCTGTTTTTAAGTGTTTTTGAAAATAGTTATTAGTTTTTGAAAATTCGTGTTTAGCAGTTTAAATAAGGAAATCAAAAGCCGAATTAAAAATTTAATCCCTCAAAGGCCTTATTACAGAATTATAACCCCAAAACATAAAATTCAAATAAAAAGTCTACAGCAGAGCATCAACGGTCTTGTGGCCACCTCCGAGTCTCTCGCGGCTCCAAATAGCCTTAGGCTGGGGATTACCTGTACAGTTAGATAGAAGGGTGAGTTTGCGAAAACTTAGTGTGTAATCCCTTATAATGCAAACATTCAGATATACGGTATGCAGAAACAGACTGGACCTGAGCCGATCACAGACATAGTATTAGGTGGGCTTTAGCCCATTAACAAAATTAGGTGAGCCTAAGCACAATATAGAATCAGTATCGGATGCAGTTATGCTGGCAGATATCCAGCCTAGTCCAACCAATACACCACCCATACCAACCAACACAACATGTGGGGATAAAATTGACCCACCTAGCCAACACACCAAGCTTAGCACCGGTTGCGGCACTAAGTCAACAGAACGGCTCAGCGCCCCAGACAGAATGGCTGAAAGCCATAAATATCACAGCAATGCTACTAGTTAACAGAATGGCTAAAAGCCATAAGCAAAAAGGCAGTAAGCATTGAACAGAACGGCTACAAACCTTACACTTCCTCCGTCAATATTAACCCAACCCCATGCAGGATGACATATCATAGTAACATACGTGAATGCAGGATGTCATGCTCGGTATCAATCATATAACTTTCATACATACATCAGTCAATCTACCACTAAGGGTGTAACGGACGTCTCGTCAGTTAGGCGTAAAACGATAATTTTACCCCTAGGTGTATTTTGGTTATTTTACCGATATTGAGGTCTCAATACTTATTACAACCTCCTAGAAGGTCTATCATCACTTCGAACGACTAAGATAACCTACATGGCCAGAACAGTGTGTATGGGCCCAAAACCCGCTATTGGGCCCAAGTGGGCCCACACGCTTGTGTGGCCCATTTAGTCCAGATTCACATACGGCATCGTGAGCCTCATAAACCAACCTATCACTAATCACTCATCGAGGATTTTACCCGTGTGGGCCCACAAGCCTGCGCACATGCCCTTGTCCTGAGGCCGTGTCCTTCACACAACTGAGACACATGACCGTGTCTCTGCTCGTGTGTTTACTACCGGGCATTCTGTTTTGCCTAATTAGGGTGTAGGGGACACACGGCCAGATCACATGCCAATGGGGTAGACCATGTGTCACACACGGTCTAGACACACGCCCGTGTGCCTATCCAGTGGACAACTTTGAGGCTATTTTCCAATCCTTTTGTCACCCTCAATAACACATGCACACTTATACATATCAATGACATCCTACATGGCATGAATGAGCACTTACATATTCATAAATATGGGTCATACATTACTAATTCTTATCAATTTATACTTGCTTAAGACTTCATATTTTATCTAGACCAAGCTTACCAAATCACATGCAATATTAAACATCAATTAAATTCCATATCATACATTCATACCTTAGTTGTTATTATGTCATTTACTCACATTTCCATCATCAAGCATCCATGATCATATCCACAATTCATCCATGCCAAATGAATTTAACCACAACATGAGTGACCATAGCACGTATATGCATGTATGAATAGGATTACATCCCCATAATTAATATGGGCCATATCTCATAGCCATACACAAAATGAATCATCAAATATTATAAGCCAACACATTTGGCTACACAAATATGACATATAATAAAAAGATCAAGTCCCTATACATGCCATACTCAAAAATACTTAAATTTACTATGCCCAAAAGATTAGTTTGATAGTGTGAATTGAGCTCCGATGTCCTTCGATCCCTGAGCTAGCTTGGCGATACTATAAGAAAATGGAAAGGAAAGGGGAGTAAGCATAAAGCTTAGTAAGTTTGCATGCAAATAATTAACAACATTAGCCATACATTATTATACACATAACGTGATAATATTTATCATAATGTCATCAAGTGTCATAGTTACATTTTAAGTCATGTCATTTGCATAATGTACAATAAGACTTATGATCATAATTCATTCATTCTCATCTTACCGAGGTTTCATTCATTCATAAATCTCAGTATTTATGAGCTTTGCGTACATACTTGTACCCTTTCAACATGACCATATGTTGTCATCTCTTTGACATAGCCTTTGGATTACCCGTTGAACCACTCGAAATTACTAAAGGATACCCGGGAACCCTCATACACATGGTAGGATCCCAATACCATATCCCGGATATGGTTTTACATGGGATCACATATTGATGCCAACGCCATGTCCCAGACATGGTTTTACATGGGATCATACATAACCCTAATGTCATGACATTTGTATTTTAACTATTTCTAAGGTTCAACCGGGGTTTCGAGATATCAAACTTCGTCGAATTGTCACCGAGTCATCATTAATTAAATCCACAAAGATTCAAGCGTTAAAAACTTAATAATGTAATGTTGCATTATTTACACATGAACTTACCTCGGTACCCAAAATATGGCTACTATTCGATTTAGTCCACAACCTTGTTCTTTTCTCGTTTTAGGTCCAGATTCCGTTTTTCTTCATCTATAATAGCAAATTTCACTTATTTAATTATTCCATTGTTCAAAATAGTCCATAAATCATACTTTGGAAAAATTACAATTTTTCCCCTAAACTTTCACATAATTACAAATTAGCCCTTAGGCTCGTAAACTGAAATGTGTTCATTTTCTTTGATACCTAAGCCTAGCCAAACTTATATCATACTTATATCAGCCCACATTTTCTTTCAAATTAGATTTTTAACTACTTATTTTACAACTTTTACAAAAAAGGTCCTTTTTAGGTGTTTTCATGAAAATCTACTTTATAAAAGCTGTTTATCATGCATCAAACTTTCATATTCCTCCATTAAACACCAAAAAAATGCATGTCACACATGGGCAAGTTTTTGAACATGAACCCTAGCTGAAAATAATGGTAGAAATAGTTAGATCATGCTTCAAGGATTTCAAAAACATAAAGGACATTAAAAACGAGGCTAGGGGGTACTTACAATCGAGCTTGAAAGTTGAAGAAAAACCCTAGCTATGGCTCTTCAAATTTCGGCACACATATGAAGAAGATGAACACAATTTTGACTTATTTTTCCCTTTTTATTCTTTTATTAACCAAATGATAAAAATGCCCTTAAGGCATTTCTTTCAAATTTTTCCTATTCATGCCCTTTTTTTGTCCATAAAAATAGAAATTGGACAATTTGTTATTTAAGGACCTCTAATTAACAATCCATGGAAATTTCATGCTTAAAGCTTCTAGACCTCACATTTTGTAACTTTTGCTATTTAGTCCTAAATGTCAAATTGGACACTTTATCAATAGAATTTCTTCATGAAATTTTCACACAAGCATGTAATCATATCATAGACCTCATAAGAATCATAAAATAATTATTTCTACTTTGGATTTGAGGTATACAAACCACTATTTCAACTAGGCCTTAATTCAAGATGCTACACATAAGGAAATCTTAACTAGCTACAACAAACCCAAAAGCAACTGGTGCTCAGCCTTAACCTGCTGACACATCAGACAACGAGCAACAAAATCAGAAACCTTACGCTTCAAATTCGTCCACCAGTACAATTCACAAAGATCACGATACATCTTATAACCATTGAAATGCATAGCATAAGGACTACTATGCTCCTCCCTTAGAATTGATTGCCTCAAATCAGAGTCATTCGGCACGTAGATTCGACCTAAAAAACATAGCACACCATCATCATTCAGCCTCAAATCTAAAGTACTGCCATTCTCAATCTGACAGAATTGTAAACCCAAAGTCTCATCCCCTAACTTCTTATCTCGAATTTGCTCAATCTAAGTCAGCTTAACTTGCAACTCTGCTAACAGACTCCTATCATCAAACAGACTACAGTGAGCGAACATCGCCCTTAGATTAGTCATCCATCTATGGCTTAGAATATCGACCACCACATTGGCCTTACTAGGGTGATACTCTATCATCCAGTCATAATCTTTTAGCAACTCAATCCATCGATGCTACTAAGATTCAACTCCTTCTGAGTAAGGAGGTTCTTGAGGTTCTTATGATTAGTGTAGATAATACATTTCTCACCATATAAATAATGCTTCCAGATTTTTAATGCAAAGACTACTGCATCCAAATCAAGATCGCGCGTTGGATAGTTCCCTTCATGTGGCTTAAACTGACGGGATGCATAAGCCACAACTTTACCATCTTGCATCAGAACGTAACCCAAACCAACATGCAAAGCATCACTGTAAACCATAAACTCCTTACCGAATTCAGGCTGTATTAGAATCAGAGCTTGAGTCAGAACAGACTTGAGCTTCTCAAAGCTCGATTTCTATGCATCAGTCCAGACAAAAGGTACACCCTTACGTAGAAGCTTAGAAAGAGGAGCTACAATCAAAGAAAATCCCTCAACAAACCGTCGATAATAACCCACTAGACCTAAAACACCGCGTATTTACGACATATTCTTAGGCTATTTCCAATCAAGCATAACCTTGATCTTTCAAAGATCAGCATGAATCCCCTCAGTAGAAGCTACGTGCCCAAGAAAGGTTACCTCTCGTAACTAGAATTCACACTTGCTCAACTTAGCGTAAAGCTGCTTTTCTCGGAGTATTTGAAGCACTACTCTAAGATGTTCATCATTCTCATGCTCAAACTTAGAGTAAACCAGAATATCATTGATGAAAACTACGATGAACTGTTCCAGATAAGGCTGAAACACTCAGTTCATCAGATCCATAAATGCAGCCAGAGCATTCATCAGACCAAAAGGCATAACTAGGAACTCATAATGCCCATATCGAGTCCTAAATGCAGTGTAACACCCTTTACCAGTATTCGACGCCTGAACAGGGTACGAGGCATTGCCAGACTCAAATCACATGCAATTATACAATTTTAGGTCATAAATTTTTGTTCAAAATAACACTTTTTGAAATCGAGCATAAAGTCCTTAATTCGAGCCTACGAGGCCCAAAACGTGTTTGGAAGCGATTCAGGACTAAATCGAGAACTTTAGAAAATTTTACAACATTTAGAAGATTTTTGCCTAAACAAGGGTCATACGCCCGTGTGGCCTAGGACACGCCCGTGTGGGTAGGTCGTGTGGTCACGCATGCCCGTGTCTTGAACCCGTGTAACTCTTTTTTTGTCACCCAAAAACAAATTGAAATCACACAGCCAGGGTACACGCACGGCCATGTCTCATGCTTATGTGCTCGATACTAAGCATTCCATTTTGTAACAATTTAGGTGCAGGGGACACATGGTCGGATCACACGCCCATGGGGCTAACGTGTGTCACATACAGCCTAAATAGAAGCTTGTGTGTCTACCCTGTGGACAAAACTAGGCTATTTACCAAGCCATTTTGCCACCCTCAGTTGCACACATCTACACAGCATCACATGGCACAAATTCAAGAATGTAAAAGCAACCAAACAATCACAACCAAGACAATAACATCTCATTCTCATCCCATTATTAATCATGCTTAAAACATCAACCTTTCCACATCAAATTATGCAAGTTTCTACATTCACAAATGACCGTAATATAAATATACTCATAACTAACATTAGCCAACTTCCAAGGCTATATACGAAATGAACCATGAACCATCATAAGCCAAGATATATGGCCAAAAGACCAAGTCTCTATACATGCCATAAACTCAAAAAACTTGAATTCATCAATACCCAAAATGATAGCTTGATAGTGTGATAGGATCTCTGACGATCTCCAATCCGAGCTAGCTTGATGTCATAATAAAATATGGGAAAGGAAGAGGGTAAGCTATATAGCTTAGTATGTCCTTACAAAAATAATAAGCAACTCTCACCAAAATTTTATCCAGTCCAACAATTTAAATACAAGATAATAGAAATTACTATGGATCTTATAGTTATAAGTTATTCAGTCACTATGTTTACTCTATCAACTTATAAGCACAATTTAACATATCTTGGCATTAGCCCAACAACCGTAATCTCTCCTTTGTAACATATTACAACAATTAAAAAATTATTTCAAACCTCATAGTAAACATGCACATTAATTATGTGTACTCATATTTCCAAGCATATAACTTAATATCTTTCAATTACCTAAACTTTTATCTTTAGTACTTTCATAACCATTTTAATAGGCAATTATGCCAATCTTTCATTATTCTCATATCTGATAAATTGCAATTTAAGTGAATAAAACATGCTATATCTTAACTTAATTTGGCTGGAAAGCCATTCACATTGTCTTCAACTGAATTTAGCATGAATTTCATACATCACAAGTATAGACCAATAATCACAAAATCATTCCCATGGAAATCATGAACTCAAAATTTCATGAAGTCAATGCTTATAAACTTTACGTACATACTTGTACCAATTCGTAATACTTACATGCTCTTTCTGTTCTTTGACACAACCATTAAATTACCCGTTGAACCATTTGGAATGCTAAAGGATACTCGAGAATCTTATACACACAGTACCGTACCAATACCATATCCCAGATATGGTCTTACATGTAATCTCGTATCGATGCAAATAGCCCAGCTATGGTCTTACACGAAGTCTCATATCGATGCCAGATCCTAGATATGGTCTTACATATAATCTCAGTAACCCTAATGTCATGACATTTGTATCCTATCTATTCCTAAGGTTCAACGGGGATTTTTGCTGTATTGAACCTCTGTCGGTCATTTCCGTAGTATCGTACTCAATTGCATTCACATTTTATTTCAATAATATAACACTTACCACAATTATATCAATTAAGCATTTATACATATATAATTGAATGCTTATTACAAATACGAACTTACCTCAAAATAAAAATGGTGAAAAGGACCTAATCGTCAAATACTCATTTTTCCCCTATTCTAGTTTCGAACCTCATTTTTCTTGATCTATGATATCATATTTAACTTTTTTAATCATTATACTATTCAAATCATCCCAAAATCACATTATGAAAAAATTACATTTTTGCCCTTAAAGTTTGACATTTTTAGATTTTAGTCCCTAGGCTCGTAAAATGACATGTACTCAATTTCTTCAATGCTCATGCTTAGCCGAACCTTATACATCCTTATAGCAGCCCAAAATTTTCTTTTATTCACCTTTTAACAACCATTTTACGACTTTTTACAAATATGTCCTTTTTAACAATTTTACCGAAAATCACTTAGCAAAAGTTGTTTCTCTAACAACAAACATGCATTTTCTACCATTAGCCATCAAAATACACATATGTTTAACATGGGTCAAACCCTAGACCTTCATCATTCCTCAAATTAGTGCTAGTAGATCATGTTACCAGGATTTCAAAAACATAAAAATCATTAAAAACGAGGCTAGAACGGACTTACAATCGAGCTTGGAAGCTTGAAAAACCCTAGCCATGGTTTCCTCTTGTAAATTTCGGCCATGGAAGGAAGATGGACAAAATTGGCTTATATTTTGGCTTTTTAATTCATTTAATTACCAAATTACTAAAATGCCCTTAATGAAAAACTTTAGAAACATACCTAACCATGTCTATTTTTTCCCACCAACTTAACTAATGGTCTAATTACCATTTAAGGACCTCCAATTTAAAATTTCATAACAATTAGACACCTTTAACCTATAGAATTCACATTTTGAACTTATTACAATTTAGTCCTTTTGACTAAATTAAGTGCCCAAACGTTAAAATTTTTGAACGATATTTTCACGAAATCATTCCATAAAACTGTAGACATTAAAAATATAATAAAAATAAATTTTTCTACATCAGATTTGTGGTCCTAAAACTACTATTCCGACTAGATCCAAAATTGGGCTATTACATGTAGTCTTATGAACATCCACCTCCTTAACCCTCAACTGATGGAAGCCAGAATGAATATCTATCTTAGAAAACACTGAAGCCCCTCGAAACTAATCAAACAGGTCGTCGATCCTCGGAAGTGGATACTTATTCTTCATGGTTAACTTATTCAATTGCCAATAATCAATACACATCCTCATTGTTACATCTTTCTTCTTAACAAATAGAACTGGTGCCCTCCACGGATACACACTCGGACAGATGAAACCACGATCCAGAAGTTCTTGAAGTTGAGTCTTAAGCTCAATAAGCTCTTTCGGTGCCATACGATAGGGAGCGATGGACACTAGGTGTGACAGCCTTAAAACGACCCTAGTCGGAATGTGGTTTCGGGACCACAAAACTGAGGCATAAAAATAATTTAATATTTATTTTATTGCCTATAATATGTGTTAACTCATGTGTGACATTTTTGATGTTTTGATTTAGAGTTATAAATGTGAATTTCACTAGAAAGGACCTAGTAGAAAACTTTGGAAGTATGATGGGGGAATGTGTAATGACTAATTAAAGCATGCATGCAAAACAATGGCCTTGCATGTCAAATATCCCTCTTTTTATAAGAAGTGGCGGCCATGACAATGAGGATGGGCAAAACATGTCATAGACATGTTTTGTTGGTGCATTAGGGAGAAAAGAAATAAACAAATAAGCATGGGTAATAAAGAATGAAAAAAAAATGTGTGAGTGAACCCCTATTGCCGTGTATTGAAGAAAAGAAAAGAAAAAATTGATCACCCTTTCATTCTCTCTTGATCGAAAATCCTAAGGAAGAAGAGGAATTTTTGCTTCATGTTTGGTTTGGAAGAGGATTAGGAAGGGTTTGGCTATACTTGCATCAAGATTAAGGTATGTTTGAGGTTGTGCCATGAGATTCATGCATGTTTTTAGTTACTAGCTTGATGTTCTTATTAGCCCATGGTTCAAATCATTGTTATATCATGGGGATGGTATTTGGGCAAGGTGGATTTTGTGTTAATGCCATTGCATGTTAAATATGAAGCTTGTTAATGGTATATGTGATGGGGATTGATGGCTCTTGGACTTTCTTTTTAGTATTTTGAGTAAGACATTAAGTTCTTTGCTTAATCATGACCAAAATTATGGTGTTTTGATGTATTCGATCATGGTATATCCATAAGTATGATTCATGCATGTTGCATGGTAGGTAAGATTTGAGCTTTGGATATGTGTTTATATTTGGATATAAACAACTTGAGATTCGGCCCTTGCACCTACATGAATATGTGTTTGCACATGATGAATTGGTATGACATATATACTATTTCAAGGTGTATATTTGCTTGTGATGATGCTTCGGTTATGTAGTAAATGAGAGATGTGTATTGAGCTACAATATGTAATGCGTTAATTAGTAAAATGTATGCTGTTTTTTTTTTTGTGTGGTATTAAGTGTAAAATTGGCCTCAACATAGACATGCATATTCAGCCAAATGAAGTAGATTGGTGTGCATGTATTCGGTTAGAGGCAACCGTATTGAAGCCTTATCTTGGCTTAGATAATTGACTAAATCGGTAATAAGTGAGGATGGTTGCCGAATATACAAACATACATATGCATGTGTAATTGAATTATGAATGTTTAGCAAGATGGTTAAACTAGTTGATTTATTGATTAAGCTCAAGGAGTTAAAGAAGGAGAATCAAGCAAGGGAAAGACGAAGGTCATCGAGTAGCCGACTTGGACTGTTTTACCCAACACAAGGTAGGTCACTAAGCATATATTTTGTATTGATTTAAATAGACATAATGTCTATGTAATTATGCCGAAAGGAATGATAAATTTATATACATGTATGTATGTGGTGATGAAAGTATTGAATGAAAAGAAAAGAGGTGAGAAGTATTGAGTTGTTGATTTGGCACTAAGTGTGCGGGTATAAACATTTGTGATCATGAGAATGGTACTAAGTGTGCGGGTTTAAAATTTGTACAGCACTAAGTGTGCGAGTTTGATCATATAGCACTAAGTGTGCGAGTTGATTATATAGCACTGAGTGTGCGGACTCACTTTATGCTTTTGAATCACTATTGACTTGAGTGTGCGACATTATTGACAATGGTCGGGTAAGTACCTTGAGTTCATGGCTAATAGGCGCTATGTTTATATTTGGAGTTGAGCTTGGTAAGTTTGAACCTATGTGACAATGTAAATTGAAGTCACGTACATAAGAATTATCGCGGAATGAGTGAAAGGTCATGTAGATGTATGATTGAATCGAAGGTCTAAGGAACTATGGTATAGTTCGGTTTGAATGGAGTAATTAGCCTCGTTCCATTTTGTTTCCTCTTGCGATAATGTTATTAATGGTTGTTAGTGCATTGCTTATGACTTCTTGAGTTATATACTTATTCGGTGTTTGCTTGTCACCTATTTTAGGTTTCTTGGACTCGACTTTTTATGTATTCGGGACCGTCATCGAAGTCATCACACCGCTAACAACTTTTGGTATTTTCTTCGTAGTTGGTCTTGGAGTACATTACGGCATGTGTAGGCTATTATGTTTTGTTTGAACTTGGTATGTAAAATTTTGAATAGCCATGCGAAAATGGCGTATAAATGTTTTGAGCATAATGCTATAATCATTTGGTATGTATATGCTCATTAAGAAGCACAGAAATGTTTGGCAATGACCAGCCATTAGAATGGGTCATCATGATTATATTTTGGACTATATATGAAAAAGGGGTGGTTGAATCATAGAAACTATGTGTTAGAGAAAGTCTACCCTAGAAATAGATGCTGGCAGCAACAGTGACGTGGATGTGAAAAATCACGAAAAATAGTAGGAATGGAATTAAATAGTGAATAAATTATGTAAATGAACCTTAATGAATCCTTTTTCATATGGAAGAAACGAAACGGTCATATGAGTTGTATGTTAAAAGATATTTGGGTTTTCGTGAAACAGGGCCAGAACGGTTTCTGGATTCCCTTTTCCGACTTTGAAAATTCATTATAAATTAACCAGAGATAATTAGGAGTCATACCATATATGTATAAATTCCTCTTTGAGTCTAGTTTCTAAAGAAACAAACAGTATCAGTATTGAAGCCCTCCACAGGGAGTTATTCGAGTTGTAACGCACGAAGGTCAGTGTAGTCGACCCCCATAACATGGGAGACTTTAACTAATAAACTGTACTAATTGGCTTGACCAAAAATTCGAGAAAAAAATCTGTAGATGTACATGTGAGTCTAGTTTCAGGAAAAAATTACGAAACTGATTTTCGAGTTGTAAAACTCAAGTTATGATTTTTGAAGCGACTAGTACACAGATTGGCAGCTTATGCGGGAAATTCTTAATAAGTGGTTTGAAGTCATTAACACCTCGTGTTCGACTCGTGACGGTCTCGGGTTCGGGTGTGACAATTTTATTGGTATCGAGCTATGGTTTAGTCGGTTCTAGGACTACCATAGCACGTATGAGTCTAGCTATACATGCCTTAATGTTAATGTTTAAATGTGTGATGACTTTTGACGGTTAAAATTATTGTTTTGATTAGTAAATGGATCCGGTGTAGAGAGAACCTTGGCGGATGACATTGAAAGTGTAGCGGCTGCTCTGCACAAGGGACGCCGCTGTTGAACCTCGGTCATATCACGAATAATCAGGGTGAGGGGCTAGACAAGCCTTCTTTACCATGATGAATGAGTGGGTCGCATAATATGCCCGAACCAATCCGGCTGTCCAACAATTCCGAATTTGAATAATCCACCCCAAGAGCCCGTAATGCCATCGCCATCGACCGTGAGGTGAGTAAGCCACCTGTAGACTTGATTAGGAAGCGAGGCTGAAGAGTTCAGGCCATAGTTCTTGATGATGCCGAAGGGCCGAGTTTCGCTTGATAACACCATTCGGTGTTTGATGGTATCATGCACACCGATGAATGTCTAAAGTGTGCTATATCCTTGTTGCGAGAGTCACCTACTATTGGTGGAGGACCTTGATTTCCATAGTTCCAAACGAGCGAGTTACTTGGGATTTCTTTCAAGCGGAGTTTGAAAGAAATATATTAGTCAACGGTTCATCGATCAAAAGCGTAAGGAATTCTTGGAACTCAAGCAAGGCCGTATGACAGTATCTAAATACGAACATGAGTTCGTAAGACTCAGTCGGTATGCCCGGGAGTGTGTGGCTGATGAGGTTGCTATGTGCAAGAGGTTTGAAGAAGGATTGAATGAAGATCTAAAGCTACTAGTGGGTATTTTGGAGATAAAAGAATTCGTAACACTTGTTGAACGAGCCTGCAAGGCGGAGGAACTTGGAAAGGAGAAGAAGAAGGCTGAATTTGAAGCTAGAGACTATCACAAAAGATAGACGGGTAAAGCTCCGTTCTCGGCTGTAAAGAAGTTCAGTGAGGACACCAATAAATCGAGGACGACTGCGAGAATTTCCATTAGAGCACGACCATTGACGGACTCCCGAGCTACTTCGGTAGCTAGTGTGGGCAATAACCGTCAAGAGAAACCTAAATGCCCCCAATGTGGGAGAAGACACATAGGTGAATGTTGGGGTAAGTCTACCAATAGGGCTTGTTACGGATGCGGTTCGAAGGACCACTTCATTAGAGATTACGGAGCTTGATGAGAAGAATAGGATGCAAGGTGCAAGACCTAGTGGAATGACGACTAGAGGTAGACCACCAAGAATTTCGGGAGGTAGGGGTGGTAGTCGAGAGGGGCCACCGACACTACTGTTCGATCGAGACCCGTACTCCTGCTAGGGCATATGCCATCCGTGCACGAGAGGAAGCATCCTCCCCTGATGTTATCACTAGTACTTTCACTCTCTTTGATACTAATGTGATTGCTTTGATTGACCCTGGTTCTACTCATTCTTATATATGCGAAACCTTAGCATCCAGTAAGACTTTACCTATTGAGTCTACTGAGTTCGTAATTCGGGTGTCAAATCCTTGGGTCGTTACGTGCTTGTCGACAAAGTGTGCAAGAAATGTCCCTAGTAATCCGAGGGTCCCTTTTGGCGGACTGATGCTTTTGTCGTTTGATGAATTTGATGTTATTCTTGGTTTGGATTGGTTGACCGTGCATGATGCGGTTGTGAATTGCAAAAGCAAGACTATTGATTTGAGGTCTTGTGAATAACGAGATAATCCGAGTTGAGTCTATGGACTTAAAGGGTTGCCGGTTGTAATATCAACAATGTTGGCCCGAAACATGTAAGAAAGGGTGCGAAGCATACCTTGCGTATGTACTTGATGATAAGGAATTGGAAAAGAAACTGAGTCGGTCTTGGTGGTTTGTGAATACCGGATGTTTTTCTGAAGAATTCTGGGTTTACCACTGTTCGGAAGTAGAGTTTGGTATTGAGCTTGTACAGGACTCGCCAATTTCGATAGCTCAGATCGTATGGCACCAACCGAGTTGAAGGAGTTGAAAGCTTCGGTTGCAAGAGTTGACGGATAGAGGTTTCGCTCGACCAAGTTTTTCACCTTAGGGTGCACCGGTGTTGTTTGTGAAAAGAAGGGCGGAACCATGAGGTTGTGCATCGACTATCGTCGACAATAAAGTGACAATAAAGAACAAATATCCGTTCAGCGTATCGATGATTTGTTCGATCAACTGAAGAACCTCGGTGTTCTCAAAAATAGATTTGAGATCGGGCTATTATCGATTCTTGAATTCGGGATTCGGACATACCCAAAGCGCCTCGAGCGAGATATTGACACTCACGAGTTCTTAGTGACGCCGTTTGGGCTCACTAATGCCCTGCGGTATTTATGGATTTGATGAATCGGATCTTGAGACCGTATTTGGATCGGTTCGTAGTTGTGTTCATTGGCGACATCTTGGTCTATTCAAGAGATGAGACCGAACATGTGGAGCACACGAGATTAGTGTTGCAAATTTTACGGGATAAGCGGTTATATGCTAAGTTCAGCAAGTGTGAGTTCGGTTAAGAGAGGTTAGCTTCTTGGGTCATGTGGTATCCGATCGGTATTCGAGTCGACAGAGCAAAATTTCAGCCATACTTAGCTGGAAGCCTCCAAGAAATATTCGAGGTTCGAGCTTTTGGGACTTGCGGTTACTACCGACGGTTTGTAAAAGGATTCTCGATGATAGCCACACCCATGACAAAACTGCTTCAGAAAGATGTCAAGTTTGAATGGACGGAAAAGTGTCAGAAAAGTTTCGACCAATTGAAAACTCATTTGACGGAAGCTCCAGTACTAGTACAGCCCGAATTTGACTAAGAGTTTGTCATCTATAGTGATGCCTCCCTACTTGGGTTAGGTTGCGTATTGATGCAAGAAGGTCGAGTTGTGGCCTATGCGTCGAGACAATTAAAGCCACATGAGAAAAATTATCCGACCCATGATCTCGAATTAGCGGCCATCGTATTCGCCTTGAAAATTTGACGACATTACTTATTTGGTGAGAAGTGCCATGTATTTTCGGATCACAAAAGTCTCAAATATTTGATGACTCAAAGAGACTTAAATCTGAGACAAAAACGTTGGCTTGAGTTGTTGAAAGATTATGAGCTGGTCATTGATTATCACCCGGGAAAGGCTACTGTGGTTGCGGACGCCTTAAGCCGGAAATCACTGTTTGCTTTACGAGCAATGAATGTACACTTGTCTATCCTACCCGACAATGTGTTAATAGCAATTAAAGGCCAAACCATTATTGACTCATCAAATTCGCGAAGCTCGAGAAAGTTGACGATGAGTTGGTTGCAAAAGCGAAATTTGAGTGTGTTCGAACAAGGAATCGGAGTTTCAAATTGATGATGACGATTGTTTGAGGTTCGAAATCATTTGTGTGTTCCAAGAAATTCGAACTCATTTCGATGATTACGAACGAAGCTCATTATAGCCGAATGTCAATTCACCGGGAGTCGAAGATGTACAACGATTTGAAATGTCGGTTTTGGTGGCATGGTATGAAGCGAGACATCTCCGACTTTGTTTGAGATGTTTAATATGTCAACAAGTGAAAGCGGAACATCAAGTGCCTTGAGGTTACTTCAACCGATCATGATACCCGAGTGGAAATGGGATCGAGTCACAATGGACTTTGTGTCCGGCCGCCATTGTCGACTAGTAAGAAGGATGCGATTTGGGTTGTTGTTGATAGACCGACTAAGTCGGCTCACTTTATCCTGTGCATACGGATTTTTCATTGGATAAACTAGCTGAATTGTGCGTTTCTCAGATTGTGAGATTACACGGGTACCGATTTACATTGTGTCGGATAGAGATCCGAGGTTCACCTCGCGATTTTGGAAGAAATTGCAAGAAGCTTTGGGTACCAAGTTGCATTTCAGACCGCCTTTCACCCCAAACCGATGGTCAATCCGGCGAATAATTCAGATACTTGAGGATATGTTGAGATGTTGCATCCTCGAGTTCGATGGTTCATGGGAACGATATTTACCTTTGATTGAATTCGCACAACAATAGTTTTCAATCAAGTATTAAGATGGCGCCTTACGAGGCCTTGTGCGAGCGTAAATACCGTACACCATTGTTTTGGACCGAGCAAAATTTTGAGTGGATTTGATTAAAGATCTTTGAGCAGAAAGTAAGAGTAATCCGTGAAAATCGAAGATAGCCTCCGATCGTCGAGAAGACGCGGATCAAACGAAAAGACATTGAGTATCGGTGGGAGATAAAGTGTTTCTTAAAGTTTCGCCTTGGAAAAAGATACTCGATTTGGGCGCAAGGGCAAATTGAGTCCGAGGTTCATCGGGCCATATGAGATATCCGAACGAGTCGGTTCGGGCGTATCGTCGATTTTGCCCCGAACTTGAAAAGATTCACGACATCTTTCATGTTTCGATGCTTGACGCTATAGATTCGATCCGTCGCACGTAATTAGTCCATCAGAGGTTGAAATTCAAGCCGATATGAGTTATGAAGAAGAACCGATTCGTATCCTAGCTCGTGAAGTGAAGGAGTTGCGAAACAAAAGGGTTCCGCTGGTGAAGGTGTTATGGCTCAAACACGGGATAGAAGAAGCTACTTGGGAACCTGAGAACTCTATGAAAGAGCGATACCCAAATCTATTTACCGGTAAGATTTTCGGGGATGAAAATTTCTTAAGTGGGGGAGAGTTGTAACAGCCTTAAAACGACCCTAGTCGGAATGTGGTTTCGGGACCACAAAACCGAGACATAAAAATAATTTAATATTTATTTTATTGCCTATAATATGTGTTAACTCATGTGTGACATTTTTGATGTTTTGATTTAGAGTTATAAATGTGAATTTCACTAGAAAGGACCTAGTAGAAAACTTTGGAAGTATGATGGGGGAATGTGTAATGACTAATCAAAGCATGCATGCAAAACAATGGCCTTGCATGTCAAATATCCCTCTTTTATAAAAGGTGGCGGCCATGACAATGAGGATGGGCAAAACATGTCATAGACATGTTTTGTTGGTGCATTAGGGAGAAAAGAAATAAACAAATAAGCATGGGTAATAAAGAATGAAAAAAAAATGTGTGTGAGTGAACCCCCTATTGCCGTGTATTGAAGAAAAGAAAAGAAAAAAAATTGATCATCCTTTCATTCTCTCTTGACCGAAAATCCTAAGGAAGAAGAGGGAATTTTTGCTTCATGTTTGGTTTGGAAGAGGATTAGGAAGGGGTTTGGCTATACTTGCATCAAGATTAATATACTTGCATCAAGATTAAGGTATGTTTGAGGTTGTGCCATGAGATTCATGCATGTTTTTAGTTACTAGCTTGATGTTCTTATTAGCCCATGGTTCAAATCTTTGTTATATCATGGGGATGGTATTTGGCCAAGGTGGATTTTGTGTTAATGCCATTGCATGTTAAATATGAAGCTTGTTAATGGTATATGTGATGGGGGATTGATGGCTCTTGGACTTTCTTTTTAGTATTTTTGAGTAAGACATTAAGTTCTTTGCTTAATCATGACCAAAATTATGGTGTTGTGATGTATTCGGTCATGGTATATCCATAAGTATGATTCATGCATGTTGCATGGTAGGTAAGATTTGAGCTTTGGATATGTGTTTATATTTGGATATAAACAACTTGAGATTCGGCCCTTGGACCAACACGAATATGTGTTTGCACATGATGAATCGGTATGACATATATACTATTTCAAGGTGTATATTTGCTTGTGATGATGTTTCGGTTATGTAGTAAATGAGAGATGTGTATTGAGCTACAATATGTAATGCGTTAGTTAGTAAAATGTATGCTATTTTTTTTGTGTGGTATTAAGTGTAAAATTGGCCTCAACATAGACATGCATATTCGGCCAAATGAAGTAGATTGGTGTGCATGTATTCGGTTAGGGGCAACCGTATTGAAGCCTTATCTTGGCTTAGATAATTGACTAAATGGGTAATAAGTGAGGATGGTTGCCGAATATACAAACATACATATGCATGTGTAATTGAATTATGAATGTTTAGCAAGATGGTTAAACTAGTTGATTTATTGATTAAGCTCAAGGAGTTAAAGAAGGAGAATCAAGCAAGGGAAAGACGAAGGTCATCAAGTAGCCGACTTGGACTGTTTTACCCAACACAAGGTAGGTCACTAAGCATATATTTTGTATTGATTTAAATAGACATAATGTCTATGTAATTATGCCGAAAGGAATGATAAATTTATATACATGTATGTATGTGGTGATGAAAGTATTGAATGAAAAGAAAAGAGGTGAGAAGTATTGAGTTGTTGATTTGGCACTAAGTGTGCGGGTTTAAAATTTATACAGCACTAAGTGTGCGAGTTTGATCATATAGCACTAAGTGTGCGAGTTGATTATATAGCACCGAGTGTGCGGACTCGCTATATGCTTTTGAATCACTATTGACTTGAGTGTGTGACATTATTGAGTTGACCACGGACGGTGGTCGGGTAAGTACCTTGAGTTCATGGCTAATAGGCGCTATGTTTATATTTGGAGTTGAGCTTGGTAAGTTTGAACCTATGTGACAATGTAAATTGAAGTCACGTACATAAAATTATCATGGAATGAGTGAAAGTTCATGTAGATGTATGATTGAATCGAAGGTCTAAGGAACTATGGTATAGTTCGGTTTGAATGGAGTAATTAGCCTCGTTCCATTTTGTTTCCTCTTGCGATAATGTTATTAATGGTTGTTAGTGCATTGCTTATGACTTACTGAGTTATATACTCATTCGGTGTTTGCTTGTCACCTATTTTAGGTTTCTTGGACTCGACTTTTTGCGTATTCGGGACCGTCATCGAAGTCATCACACCGGCTAACAACTTTTGGTATTTTCTTCGTAGTTGGTCTTGGAGTACATTACGGCATGTATAGGCTATTATGTTTTGTTTGAACTTGGTATGTAAAATTTTGAATAGCCATGCGAAAATGGCGTATAAATGTTTTGAGCATAATGTTATAATCATTTGGTATGTATATGCTCATTAAGAAGCACGGAAATGTTTGGCAATGACCAGCCATTAGAATGGGTCATCATGATTATATTTTGGACTATATATGAAAAAGGGGTGGTTGAATCATAGAAACTATGTGTTAGAGAAAGTCTACCCTAGAAATAGATGCTAGCAGCAACAGTGATGTGGATGTTAAAAATCACTAAAAATAGTAGGAATGGATATGTAAATGAACCTTGATGAATCCATTTTCATATGGAAGAAACGAAACGGTCATATGAGTTGTATGTTAAAAGATATTTGGGTTTTCGTGAAACAGGGCCAGAACGGTTTCTGGATTCCCTGTTCCAACTTTGAAAATTCAATATAAATTAACCAGAGATAATTAGGAGTCATACCATATATGTATAAATTCCTCTTTGAGTCTAGTTTCTATAGAAACAAATGGTATCAATATTGAAGCACTTCACAGGGAGTTATTCGAGTTGTAACGCACGAAGGTCAGTGTAGTCGACCCCCGTAACATGGGAGACTTTAACTAATAAACTGTACTAATTGGCTCGACCAAAAATTCTAGAAAAAAATATGTTCGTGGACATGTGAGTCTTGCTTCAGGAAAAAATTACAAAACTGATTTTCGAGTTGTAAAACTCAAGTTATGATTTTTGAGGCGACTAGTACCTGATTGGCGGCTTATGCAGGAAATTCTCAATAAGTGGTTTGAAGTCTGTTAACACCTCGTGTTCGACTCGTGACGGTCTCGGGTTCGGGTGTTACAATTTTATTGGTATCGAGCTATGGTTTAGTCGGTTCTAGGACTACCATAGCACGTATGAATCTAGCTATACATGCCTTAATGTTAATGTTTAAATGTGTGATGACTTGACGGTTTTAATTATTGTTTTGATTAGTAAATGGATCCGGTGTAGAGAGAACCTTGGCGGATGGCGTTGAAAGTGTAGCGGCTGCTCTGCACAAGGGGCGCCACTGTTGAACCTCAATCATCTGCGAATAATCGGGTGAGGGGCTAGACAAGCCTTCTTTACCATGATGAATGAGTGGGTCGCATAATATGCCCAAACCAATCCGGCTGTCCAACAATTTTGAATTTGAATAATCCACCCAAGAGCCGTAATGCCATCGATTCTTGACCTGTGAGGTGAGTAAGCCACCGTAGACTTGATTAGGAAGCGGCGGGCTGAAGAGTTCAGGGCCATAATTCTTGATGATGCCGAAGGGCCGAGTTACGGCTTGATAACACCATTGGTGTTTGATGGTATCATGCACACCCGATGAATGTCTAAAGTGTGCTATATCCTTGTTGCGAGAGTCGACCTACTATTGGTGGAGGACCTTGATTTCCATAGTTCCAAGCGAGCGAGTTACTTGGGATTTCTTTCAAGCGGAGTTTGAAAGAAATATATTAATCAACAGTTCATCGATCAAAAGCGTAAGGAATTCTTGGAACTCAAGCAAGGCCGTATGACGATGTCTGAATCTGAACATGAGTTAAGTAAGACTCGATCGGTATGCCGGGAGTGTGTGGTGATGAGGTTGCTATGTGCAAGAGGTTTGAAGAAGGATTGAATGAAGGTCTAAAGCTACTAGTGGGTATTTTGGAGATAAAAGAATTAGTAACACTAGTTGAGCGAGCCTACAAGGCGGAGGAACTTGGAAAGGAGAAGAAGAAGGCTGAATTTGAAGCTAGAGACTATCGCAAAAGATAGACGGGTAAAGCTCCGTTCTCGGCTGTAAAGAAGTTCGTGGAGGACACCAATAAATCGAGGACGACGGCGGGAATTTCCATTAGAGCACGACCATTGGCGGACTCGAGCTACTTGGTAGCTAGTGTGGGCAATAACCGTCAAGAGAAACCTGAATGCCCCCAACGTGGGAGAAGACACATAGGTGAATGTTGGGGTAAGTCTTCCAATAGGGCTTATTACGGATGCGGTTGAAGGACCACTTCATTAGAGATTGCACGGAGCTTGATGAGAAGAATAGGATGCAAGGTGCAAGACCTAGTGGAATGATGACTAGAGGTAGACCACCAAGAATTTCGAGGAGGTAGGGGTGGTAGTCGAGAGAGGGCCACCGATCTGGTATTGTTCGATCTGAGACCCGTACTCTGCTAGGGCATATGCCATCCGTGTACGAGAGGAAGCATCCTCCCCTGATGTTATCACTAGTACTTTCACTCTCTTTGATACTAATGTGATTGATTTGATTGACCTGGTTCTACTCATTCTTATATATGCGAAACCTTAGCATCCAGAAGACTTTACCTATTGAGTCTCTTGAGTTCGTAATTCGGTGTCAAATCCCTTGGGTCGTTCGTGCTTGTCGACAAAGTGTGCAAGAAATGTCCCCTAGTAATCCGAGGGTCCCGCTTTCGGCGGACTGATGCTTTGCCGTTTGATGAATTTGATGTTATTCTTGGTTTGGATTGGTTGACCGTACATGATGCGGTTGTGAATTGCAAAAGCAAGACTATTGATTTGAGGTGCGAATAACGAGATAATCCGAGTTGAGTCTACAGACTTAAAGGGTTGCCGGTGTAATATCAACAATGTTGGCCCGAAACATGTAAGAAAGGGTGCGAAGCATACCTTGCGTATGTATGATGATAAGGAATTGGAAAAGAAACCGAGTCGGTGCGGTGGTTTGTGAATACCGGATGTTTTCTGAAGAATTACGGGTTTACCACTGTTCGGGAAGTAGAGTTTGGTATTGAGCTTGTACAGGACTACGCCAATTTCGATAGCTCCGTGTCGTATGGCACCAACCGAGTTGAAGGAGTTGAAAGCTTCGGTTGCAAGAGTTGACGGATAGAGATTTCGCTCGACCAAGTTTTTCACCTTGGTGCACTAGTGTTGTTTGTGAAAAGAAGGGCGGAACCATGAGGTTGTGCATCGACTATCGTCGACTTAATAAAGTGACAATAAAGAACAAATATCCGTTTCAGCGTATCGATGATTTGTTCGATCAAGCTGAAGAACCTCGGTGTTCTAAAAATTAGATTTGAGATCGGGCTATTATCGATTCTTGAATTCGGGATTCGGACATACCCAAAGCGCCTTGAGAATGAGATATGGTCACTCTGAGTTCTTAGTGATGCCGTTTGGGCTCACTAATGCCCTACGGTATTTATGGATTTGATGAATCGGATCTTGGACCGTATTTGGATCGGTTCGTAGTTGTGTTCATTGGCGACATCTTGGTCTATTCAAGAGATGAGACCGAACATGTGGAGCACACGAGATTAGTGTTGCAAATTTTACGGGATAGCGGTTATATGCTAAGTTGACAAGTGTGAGTTACGGTTAGAGAGGTTAGCTTCTTGGGTCATGTGGTATCTGCGCGGGTATTCGAGTCGACAGAGCAAAATTTCAGCCATACTTAGCTGGAAGCCTCCAAGAAATATTCTTGAGGTTCGAGCTTTTTGGGACTTCTTTGGTTACTACCGAAGCGATTTGTAAAAGGATTCTCGATGATAGCCACACCCATGAATGGCTGCTTGAAAGATGTCAAGTTTGAATGGACGGAAAAGTGTCGAGAAAAGTTTGACCAATTGAAAACTCATTTGACGAAAGCTCGATTACTAATACTGCCGAATCGACAAAGAGTTTGTCATCTATAGTGATGCCTCCCTACTTGGGTTAGGTTGCGTATTGATGCAAGAAGGTCGAGTTGTGGCCTATGCATCGAGACAATTAGAGCCACATGAGAAAAATTATCCGACCCATGATCTCGAATTAGCTGCCATCGTATTCGCCTTGAAAATATGGCGACATTACTTATTTGGTGAGAAGTGCCATTTATTTTCAGATCACAAAAGTCTCAAATATTTGATGACTCAAAGAGACTTAAATCTGAGACAAAGGCGTTGGCTTGAGTTGTTGAAAGATTATGAGCTGGTCATTGATTATCACCGGGAAAGGCTAATGTGGTTGCGAGGCGCCTTAAGCGGAAATCCTTGTTTGCTTTACGAGCAATGAATGTACACTTGTCTATCCTACCGACAATGTGTTAATAGCGAATTAAAGGCCAAACCATTATTGACTCATCAAATTCGCGAAGCTCGAAAGTTGACGATGAGTTGGTTGCAAAGCAATTTGAGTGTGTTCGAACAAGGAATCGGAGTTTCAAATTGATGATGACGATTGTTTGAGGTTCGAAATCGTTTGTGTGTTCCAAGAAATTCAAAACTCATTTCGATGATTACGAGCGAAGCTCATTGTAGCCGAATGTCAATTCACCGAGGAGTACGAAGATGTACAACGATTTGAAATGTCGATTTTGGTGGCATGGTATGAAGCGAGACATCTCGACTTTGTTTGAGATGTTTAATATGTCAACAAGTGAAAGCGGAACATCAAGTGCCTTGAGGTTACTTCAACCGATCATGATACGAGTGGAAATGGGATCGAGTCACAATGGACTTTGTGTCCGGCTGCCATTGTCGACTAGTAAGAAGGATGCGATTTGGGTTGTTGTTGATAGGTGACTAAGTCGGCTCACTTTATCCTGTGCGTCTGGATTTTCATTGGATAAACTAGCTGAATTATGCGTTTCTCGGTTGTGAGATTACACGGGTACCGATTTACATTGTGTCGGATAGAGATCCGAGGTTCACCTCGCGATTTTGGAAGAAATTGCAAGAAGCTTTGGGTACCAAGTTGCATTTCAGACCGCCTTTCACCCCAAACCGATGGTCAATCCGGCGAATAATTCGGATACTTGAGGATATGTTGAGATGTTGCATCCTCGAGTTCGATGGTTCATGGGAGCGATATTTATCTTTGATTGAATTCGCACAACAATAGTTTTCAATCAAGTATTAAGATGGCGCCTTACGAGGCCTTGTGCGAGCGTAAATGCCGTACACCATTGTTTTGGGTGAGCTCGGTGAGAGCAAAATTTTGAGTGGATTTGATTAAAGATCTTTGAGCAGAAAGTAAGAGTAATCCGTGAAAATCGAAGATAGCCTTCGATCGTCGAAGTCGTGCAGCGGATCTGAAAGCGAAAAGACATTGAGTATCGGTGGGAGATAAAGTGTTTCTTAAAGTTTCGCCTTGGAAAAAGATACTCGATTTGGGCGCAAGGGCAAATTGAGTCCGAGGTTCATTGGGCCATATGAGATATCCGAATGAGTCGGTCCGATTCGTATCGTCGATTTTGCCCCCTGAACTTGAAAAGATTCACGACGTCTTTCATGTTTCGATGCTTCGACGCTATAGATCCGATCCGTCGCACTTAATTAGTCCATCAGAGGTTGAAATTCAAGTCGATATGTGTTATGAAGAAGAACCGATTCGTATCCTAGCTCGTGAAGTGAAGGAGTTGCGAAACAAAAGGGTTCCGCTAGTGAAGGTGTTATGGCTCAAACACGGGATAGAAGAAGCTACTTGGGAACCCGAGAACTCTATGAAAGAGCGATACCCAAATCTATTTATCGGTAAGATTTTCGGGGACGAAAATTTCTTAAGTGGGGGAGAGTTGTGTGACCTTAAAGCGACCCTAGTCGGAATGTGGTTTCGAGACCACAAAACCGAGGTATAAAAATAATTTAATATTTATTTTATTGCCTATAATATGTGTTAACTCATGTGTGACATTTTTGATGTTTTGATTTAGAGTTATAAATGTGAATTTCACTAGAAAGGACCTAGTAGAAAACTTTGGAAGTATGATGGGGGAATGTGTAATGACTAATTAAAGCATGCATGCAAAACAATGGCCTTGCATGTCAAATATCCCTCTTTTATAAGAGGTGGCGGCCATGACAATGAGGATGGGCAAAACATGTCATAGACATGTTTTGTTGGTGCGATAGGGAGAAAAGAAATAAACAAATAAGCATGGGTAATAAAGAATGAAAAAAAAATGTGTGTGAGTGAACCCCTATTGCCGTGTATTGAAGAAAAGAAAAGAAAAAAATTGATCATCCTTTCATTCTCTCTTGACCGAAAATCCTAAGGAAGAAGAGGGAATTTTTGCTTCATGTTTGGTTTGGAAGAGGATTAGGAAGGGGTTTGGCTATACTTGCATCAAGATTAATATACTTGCATCAAGATTAAGGTATGTTTGAGGTTGTGCCATGAGATTCATGCATGTTTTTAGTTACTAGCTTGATGTTCTTATTAGCCCATGGTTCAAATCTTTGTTATATCATGGGGATGGTATTTGGCCAAGGTGGATTTTGTGTTAATGCCATTGCATGTTAAATATGAAGCTTGTTAATGGTATATGTGATGGGGGATTGATGGCTCTTGGACTTTCTTTTTAGTATTTTTGAGTAAGACATTAAGTTCTTTGCTTAATCATGACCAAAATTATGGTGTTGTGATGTATTCGGTCATGGTATATCCATAAGTATGATTCATGCATGTTGCACGGTAGGTAAGATTTGAGCTTTGGATATGTGTTTATATTTGGATATAAACAACTTGAGATTCGGCCCTTGCACCTACATGAATATGTGTTTGCACATGATGAATTGGTATGACATATATACTATTTCAAGGTGTATATTTGCTTGTGATGATGTTTGGTTATGTAGTAAATGAGAGATGTGTATTGAGCTACAATATGTAATCGTTAGTTAGTAAAATGTATGCTGTTTTTTTGTGTGGTATTAAGTGTAAAATTGGCCTCAACATAGACATGCATATTCGGCCAAATGAAGTAGATTGGTGTGCATGTATTCGGTTAGAGGCAACCGTATTGAAGCCTTATCTTGGCTTAGATAATTGACTAAATGGGTAATAAGTGAGGATGGTTGCGAATATACAAACATACATATGCATGTGTAATTGAATTATGAATGTTTAGCAAGATGGTTAAACTAGTTGATTTATTGATTAAGCTCAAGGAGTTAAAGAAGGAGAATCAAGCAAGGGAAAGACGAAGGTCATCGAGTAGCCGACTTGGACTGTTTTACCCAACACAAGGTAGGTCACTAAGCATATATTTTGTATTGATTTAAATAGACATAATGTCTATGTAATTATGCCGAAAGGAATGATAAATTTATATACATGTATGTATGTGGTGATGAAAGTATTGAATGAAAAGAAAAGAGGTGAGAAGTATTGAGTTGTTGATTTGGCACTAAGTGTGCGGGTATAAACATTTGTGATCATGAAAATGGCACTAAGTGTGCGGGTTTAAAATTTGTACAGCACTAAGTGTGCGAGTTTGATCATATAGCACTAAGTGTGCGAGTTGATTATATAATCTTGAGTGTGCGGACTCACTATATACTTTTGAATCACTATTGACACCGAGTGTGCGACATTATTGAGTTGACCACGGACAGTGGTCGGGTAAGTACCTTGAGTTCATGGCTAATAGGCGCTATGTTTATATTTGGAGTTGAGCTTGGTAAGTTTGAACCTATGTGACAATGTAAATTGAAGTCACGTACATAAGAATTATCGCGGAATGAGTGAAAGGTCATGTAGATGTATGATTGAATCGAAGGTCTAAGGAACTATGGTATAGTTCGGTTTGAATGGAGTAATTAGCCTCATTCCATTTTGTTTCCTCTTGCGATAATGTTATTAATGGTTGTTAGTGCATTGCTTATGACTTCTTGAGTTATATACTCATTCGGTGTTTGCTTGTCACCTATTTTAGGTTTCTTGGACTCGACTTTTTGCGTATTCGGGCCCGTCATCAAGTCATCACACCGCTAACAACTTTTGGTATTTTCTTCGTAGTTGGTCTTGGAGTACATTACGGCATGTATAGGCTATTATGTTTTGTTTGAACTTGGTATGTAAAATTTTGAATAGCCATGCGAAAATGGCGTATAAATGTTTTGAGCATAATGTTATAATCATTTGGTATGTATATGCTCATTAAGAAGCACGGAAATGTTTGGCAATGACCAGCCATTAGAATGGGTCATCATGATTATATTTTGGACTATATATGAAAAAGGGGTGGTTGAATCATAGAAACTATGTGTTAGAGAAAGTCTACCCTAGAAATAGATGCTGGCAGCAACAGTGATATGGATGTGAAAAATCACTAAAAATAGTAGGAATGGAATTAAATAGTGAATAAATTATTTAAATGAACCTTGATGAATCCATTTTCATATGGAAGAAACAAAACGGTCATATGAGTTGTATGTTAAAAGATATTTGGGTTTTCGTGAAACAGGGCCAGAACGGTTTCTGGATTCCCTTTTCCGACTTTGAAAATTCATTATAAATTAACCAGAGATAATTAGGAGTCATACCATATATTTATAAATTTCGCTTTGAGTCTAGTTTCTATAGAAACAAACGGTATCAGTATTGAAGCCCTGCACAGGGAGTTATTTGAGTTGTAACGCAGGAAGGTCAGTGTAGTCGACCCCCGTAACATGGGAGACTTTAACTAATAAACTGTACTAATTGGCTCGACTAAAAATTATAGAAAAAAATATGTAGATGGACATGTGAGTCTAGTTTCAGGGAAAAATTACAAAACTGATTTTCGAGTTGTAAAACTCAAGTTATGATTTTTGGAGCGACTAGTACACAGATTGGCAGCTTGTCTGGGAAATTCTCAATAAGTGGTTTGAAGTCTGTTAACACCTCGTGTTCGACCCCGGCGACGGTCTCGGGTTCGGGGTGTTACACTAGGGCTATACCCGAAAGAAGCTCAATCCCAAACTCAACCTCTCGATTCGGCGGTAAACCCAATAACTCCTCAAGAAAAACATCCGAAAAATCCCTTACTATTATGATATTCCCAACGGAAGAGTTCCTAGAATCAGAAACACTAACGTAAGCCAAGTATGCCTCACACCCTTTTAGAACTAGTTTCTCAACAACAAGAGTGGAGATCACATTAGATAAATAATCTCGATGCTCGCCAATCATAACCTCCTCCTTATCGTCCTTAGTCCTCAGAACGACCCACTTAGTCGTGCAGTCCAAATTAACTCAGTGCTTAACCAACCAATCCATGCCCAGAATTAAGTTGAACTCCCCAAACGGAAGCTCCATCAGACTTGCTAGAAAAACAACCCCTTGCACCTCCAACGAAACGTCCCTATAAAGTTTACTAACCTGAACTGACTTGCAACTGCTCGGTTTAGCTAAATCAGAACAGTGGTTTTGGGACCACAAATTTGAGGTCATAAAAATTATTTTAATATTATTTTTTGTGTTTATAGCATGTGAATATATATGTGTGAAAATTTCGTGGTTAATTTTATCGTTTAATAGCTCAATTTGTTAAAAAAGACTAAATTGCATAAAATGCAAAAGTAGCATACTATAGTTAAAAGTGCCCAATTGTTATGGTTTCTTAAATGTGAGGTCCTTATGATGTGATTAGACCATGGTTAATGAAATTTGTCAAAAATGACCAACCATTATATGTTTAAATAATTTATTAATAAAGGTTATTTTTGTAATTGTAAAATGAAGTTTAATCAAACAAAATAAAAAAAAAGATGATTCATTCATTCATCTTTTCAACCAAAAATAAAAAAGAAAGCCCAGAATGGGAGAGCTTCAAATTTCGGCACCTTTGAAGTTTGATTAAGGTATGAATTTTGTTTGGTTTTTGATGATTTTTATGTTTTTGTGATCGTTGCTTTGAATACTAGCTATCCTGTACCCTAATTTTTGAATTAGTTGGTGATTTTGAAAAATTCCATTGATGAATTTACGAGTTTTATGATGTTTGATGATGAATTATGAAAGCTTGGTGCTTGATATACATGTTTTGTAAAGTGATTTTGAGTAAAAATGCATATTAGGGATTAAATTGAGAAAAGTGTAAATTGAGGGGTTAAATTGTAAAATAAATGAAAGTTTTGGGCTGCTAGGAGTCCCTAGGAAATTCAGCTAAGCATGGGTCTTCTTGAATTTTGAGTAAGTTGTGTTTTTATGAAATAGGGACAAAATTGTATGAAATGTGAAAATTTAGGCGCTAAAGTGTAAAAATGCTTTAATAGGTATTTTTGGATGTAATTGAATGAATTGGTGATTAAATGGGTTAATTTTGAATACATATAGATCAAGAAAGAAAGAATTTGGATTTAGATTGTGGAAAATCGAAGGTTATCGAGTAATCGATCTGATTCGTCAATTCTGATTACAAGGTAAGTTCGTACGTGATAAATATTGTTACAATTATGTTTCGAATGATTTAATATCGCGTAAATTATATATATGAGACTACAGTTGAGTATGATGACAAATTGACTATGTTTGGCACTTAGTGTGCGTTTCGAGATAGCTTCGACTATATATAGCATTTAGTGTGCGTATTCATTGCATGCCAAGCAGACAGTGATTTTTGGCTTAGAGCATCAACAACAACATAGCCATTCCCGAGTGATAATCAATCACAAGTTCGTAGTCTTTTAGCAATTCTAACCACCGACGTTGTCTCAAATTCAGATCTTTCTGAGTCATCAAGTATTTTAAACTTTTGTGATCAGAATAAACATGACATTTCTCGTTGAACAAATAGTGACACCATATCTTTAATCCGAACACAATAGCTACCAGTTCCAGGTCGTTTGTCGGATAATTATTTTCATGTGGCTTTAACTATCTCGAGGCATAAGCTATAACTTTTCCTTCTTGCATCAAAACACAACCCAAACCATTTAAAGATGCATCACTATAAATAACAAATTCTTTACCTGATTCTGGCTGAACTAGCACTGGAGCTTCGGTCAAAAGAGCTTTCAACTGATCAAAACTTTTCTGGCACCTTTCTGACCACTCGAACTTAACATCTTTCTATAGTAGATTCATCATCGGGGTTGCAATCATAGAGAAACCTTTCACAAACTGCCTATAGTATCCAACAAGTCCTAGAAAAATTTGAACTTCAAAAATATTTCTCAGAGGTTTCCAATCAAGTATAGCTGAAATTTTACTCGAATCAACCCTAATACCTGATGCTAATACAACATGGCCCAGAAAACTAACTTCACGTAACCAGAATTCACATTTACTGAACTTTGCATACAACTGTTTATCTCGTAGAGTTTGTAACACAAGTCTTAGATGTTCGGCATCCTTAGTTTCATCACGGATGTACATCAAAATGTCATCAATGAACACAACTACAAATCGATCCAAATACTGTCTAAAGATCCGATTTATCAAATCCATGAAAACAATAGGTGCATTAGTAAGTCCGAAAGGCATAACCAAAAACTCATAGTGCCCGTACCTCGTTCGAAAAGCAGTCTTTGACACATCTGATTCCTTAACTCGTAACTGATAGTAGCCTGATCTCAAATCTATCTTCGAGAACACTGTACCCCCTTTCAGCTGATCGAACGGATCATTAATCCGTGGCAACGAATATTTATTCTTTATAGCCACTTTATTGAACAGTCTATAATCGATGCACATTCTCATAATTCCATCTTTCTTTTTCACAAATAACACTGGTGCACCCCAGGGAGAGAAACTCGATCACACGAAACCTCTATCTGTCAAATCTTGCAACTGAGCTTTCAGTTCTTTTAATTCAATAGGTGCCATTCTGTACGGAGCTATCAATATCAGAGTCATCCTTGGCACTAACTCAATACCAAACTCTACCTCCCGAACAGGTGGCAAACTTGATAATTCTTCAGGAAACACATCCTAATACTCGCACACAACAGGTACTGATTCAATTTTTCTTTCGATCACTTTACTATCAAGCACATAGACAAAATAAGCTTCACAACCTTTCCTCACATATTTCTTAGCTAACATCGAAGATATCACTGCTGGTAAACCATTGAGATCATTAGATTCAATCCGAATAATCTCATCATTTTGGCACCATAAATCAATAGTATTTCTTTTGCAATTTACAATAGCATCATGCAAAGTCAACCAATCCATACCCAGAATTATGTCGAACTCATCAAATGGCAACAATATCAAATCAGCCGTAAAACATGAATCTTGAATCATCGAAGGACAATTCTTACACACTTTGTCAACCATAACACACCAGCCCAAGGGGTTTGATACTCTAATCACAAACTCAATAGACTCAACAGGCAAAGTCTTACTGAATACTAAAGTCTCACACACATAAGAATGAGTCGAACCAGGATCAATCAATGCAATTGTACTAGTATCATAGAGAGTGAATATACCAGTAATAACATATGGGGATGAAGCCTCCTTGAGTGTGCAAATAGCATAGGCTCTGTCAGGTGCACGAGCCTCAGATCTAACTGCTGTATCTTTAGTTCCTCACTGACTGTTACTCACATTACCCGTATTTCTGGGCGGTCTACCTCGAGCTGCAACGTTACTCGATCTAGTATTTTGTACTAGTTTTTCTTTCGCTAACTCTGGGCATTCAGGAATATAATGATCCATCAATCCACATTTAAAACAAGCCCAATCATGCAATCCGCAACTGCCAGGATGTTGTCTACCGTAATGTTTACACTCGGGTTGATTTGATCTGACATTACCTGCACTAGCTACTGAGGTAGCTCTTGAGCTCATAGGTGGTCTATCTCGATCTCGTCTAGAATAACCCAATGTAGCTTTAGAATGGCTAAAATTATCTCAGAACTTCTTTGGTGCTGACTGAAATAACTTACTCGATGATCTCTTACGCAAATCCCTAGCTTCAAAGTCAGCTTTTCTTTTCTCTTTCTCGAGCTCTTCGGCTTTGTAGGCTCAGTCAACCAGTACTACGAACTCTTTTATCTCAAGTATGCCAACAAGCAGTTTAATTTCTTCGTTCAAACCATCTTCGAGTCTTTTACACATGATAGCTTCGATCGAAACAAACTAGTGGGAATATCGACTGAGTCTCACAAATTTCCACTCATACTCTATCATGGTCATCCGGCCGTGTTTCAACTCCAGAAATTCTTTATCCTTCTGATCGATAAATCTCTGGCTGATATATTCTTACTGAACTCAGTTTGAAAGAATTCCCAGATCACCCGCTCTTTCAGAACCATCGATACTAGTGTATTCCACCAGTGATATGTGGTGTCTCGCAACAAAGATATGGCACATTTTAAGCACTCATCTAGGGTACAAGATAGCTCATCAAACACACGGATAGTATTATCAAGCCAGAATTCAGTTCGCTCACCATCATCACCAGTGGCTCTAAACTCTTCAGCCCCTTGTTTTCTAATTTTATCAACAGGAGGCTTAAGCAATCTCAGTGGATCACTCACTTGAGGTATAGCAGGTATCGAAGATGGATTAGTCGGGGTGGAGGTTGTTGTGCAGCTGGGTTTGTCCAGATATACTGAGTAAACCAGTCATTCATCATTTGAAAAAAGGCTTGTTTAGCTTCTCTCTTTTGGTTACTTGAAGTCGATCGAGAATCAACCGACACTGTTCCTTGCGCGGGAGCAGGTGCTACACTCTCGACATCATCAGCTACAGCTCTATCGGGATCCATTTACTATACGAAAACACATTTTCAAATGTCAAAAGTCATTACACTATCGTAGTATATAATATGACATGTACAACTAGACTCACACGCACTACATTAGTCTTAAAATTGACTAAACTGTAGCTCTGATACCAATAAAATATAACACCCCTAACTCGTATCCGTCGCTAGATTAGGGTTACGAGGTATTACTGATCAAACACAACTCAAAACAGACAATTAAACAATTTATACTTCGTAAATCAATCACATGAGTACTCTCATCTTATTTAAAATTTCAAATTATTAATCTAAAATACATATCATATACCGAGCATATAATAACCAACTCACTTATTATCTGAGCATCAAAACAATTTTATAACTACTGCTTATGTACATTTTAACAACAATTTGTGCATGCTCCATAATCACCAACAATCAACTCATATAGTTATTTAATAACTATGGTATTCAAAATTACAACTATGAATAAAACAAGTTACCTTATTTAATTAATCAGTATCATTACACTCAAATAATTCATGTCATATCTGTACAAATTAATAACCCAAATTCATAAGCAAAACCAACATTACCGAAGGTTATTTATAAAACTCATTTCATTTCCTTATCTATACGGCTAACACAATTCATTTGTACATATTCGTAAGCTTACAAATAACAAATGAATTTATATAGCCGTACAAATATACATATCAACCATAATATAAGGGCATATATATACATGTAAAAACATATAAGAGCTCAACTAACATATCATGATCAAATACCAAAGCACACATATCCTTTAGTCATTAATCCAATCTCCTTATATAAATCTAAGTCCCAATATGTTCGACTTACCATAACAACAAATCAAGTTTCATACATATCATTAATATAGTCCATAAGTGAAAGCCGAATTTACCCCATGCATATATCTTGATTTTTATCTAGCTAATACGTGGTATATCTTAGCTCGATTAACAACCATTATATATCATATGACCGAAACACATAACAAACTTCACAAACATCATATATCTTGGATACACTCTCAACATAAGCTCAAACCAATACCAAATATACATCATAACCAATCATTCTTACCACATCTGAAATCATCAACCAACCTCAATACACAAACACATATCACAAATTCTAATCATCCACGGTACATAGCATAATAACCAAAATGGAATTGAACCATAATTAAACCAAAACCGAACTCAAGCATAGAAGTTAAGCCGTTTTCACATAGCTCAAATCATACATAGATCAAAATACAACATTTCAAAATTATAATCTAGCCTATACATGCCATAGTTCCAAAAATTCAGCTTATAAAATATCGAAGACAATTGATAGTGTGATAGGCTTTATTGATGATCCCCGAGCTCGTAACTTGATCCAAAATCTATAAAACAAAAACAAACATACACACATAGAGTAAGCTTTTATAGCTTAGTAAGTCACAAGCAAATAAACTATTCAATGACATGAACAATTCGTTTAAAGTAAGTCTAATTATACTAACATAATCATATTAAACCAAAATATTAAGATTTCACATATAACATGTACTTTTAGATATATATTTACTTATGGTGAATACATATATATATAAATATTGAGAAAATATCTTTCGATTTCAAAGTTAAATATCATTAAATGAACACATATACATATACTCTTGAACCATAATATGATATCTTATGCATATACATAGCAATGGCTGCATATACTTCACAAGGCACACATGTTCACATTAGTAACTCACTTACCTTATTTAAATAGGTAATAAACCAATTCATACCTGATCATTTTAACTCATTTTGCACATTCGATCACAACATATCGTTACCCGATGAACCATTCAGAATTGGATAGAATACTTGGATAATCACATATATCATACAATGCTAATGTCCCAGACGTGGTCTTACATGTAATCACATATCGATTCTACTTTCCCCGACAGTGTCTTACTCGCACACATATATTGGAGTCACATATCGATGTCAACGTATAAAACGTAGTCTTACACGTACACATATATCAATGCCATGGTCTTACTCGCACATCACATATCGGAATCCCATGTCATGACATATGTATCCTAGTTACTCCTACGGTTCATATGGGACTTTCGGATGTCGTAACTCAGTTGAATCGAATTCATAAACATAGCTGCCAAGCTTGTACACATTCGACTAATACATGTACTTATTCACATATTCATTTCAGTATATATAGTTCACATTTAATTAAAATTAACAACATCTATTTGCTTATAAACTTACCTTGGATGATGAAAAACCGAAACGGGATGACTAGTCGACACCTTTAGCTTTTCCCCGATCCAAATCCGATTTTCTCTTTTCTTGGTCTAAATTAATATAAATTAAACTTATTTAATCAAATATTCAATCAAATTCATCCAAAACCACATAAATGGGAAAATTATCATTTTACCCTGACATTTTACACTTTTTACAATTTAGTCTAAATTGCAAAAACATAAAACATGCAAAATTTGCACATACCATGCTTAGGCCGAATACTCCTACAAGTCCACACATTTCATTTATTTTACATTTTAGTCCTTCAATTTATTATTTTTGCAATTTAGTCCTAATTACTCAAAATCAATAAAAACTCCAATACAAAACCTGTTAATCTAAAACATATCTTTCATATGTCATCATCAAACAACAAAAATCACAAGATTTCAACAATGACATAACTTAAAATATTCATCAAAATAAAAAATTCAAGCATGGGTCTTGTAGATAACTTAGCAACAATCTCAAAAACGTAAAAATTATCAAAAACTGAGCTAGAACTTACCTTGAATTAAGCTTGAGAATGACCGAACCTAGGTTTTCTTTCTCTTTTCTTTTGTTTCAGCAAGAACACAAATATAAACACATATAATGGCTTTATTTTTTATGTATTATGATATATTATAACTTATATGAACTTAATGTTTAATTTACATGTTTAACCTTAATAAATTTATAAAAAAACCCTATAATATATGCCTAATGCCGTCCATTCATTTAATCAATGGGCTAATTGCAACATAAGTCCTCCACATTAAAAGAACAACCACTATTCGGCCCTTTTTAAAAATAACCACCAAATTTTTATTTTACGCGATTAAAAATCCTTTTATTTAATCAGACACTACAAAAATTTCACACAAATAAATTCACACATAATAAACATAGAAAATAATTTTAAAATATTTTTCTGACTCGGATTCGTGGTCCCGAAACCATCGTTCTAATTAGGGTCTAAATTGGGCAGTTACAACGGGCGTGTCTCCAGCTGTGTGGTGCAAGTCAGTATGTATGCTCTGTTTTCACACAGTCTGTGACACAGGCATGTCTGGTTACCGTGTGAGGCACATGGCCTATTCACACGGGCGTGTGACCCTTAATTGTGAGAAAATTTTCTAAGTTTCCCTAAGTGTTCAAATTTATCGGTTTAGTCCCGAACCTCGTTTAAGCATGTTTTAAGGTCTCATAGGACCTTATAAGGGACAATGTGATTGACATGAATGGATTGTGAGTATGAATGTATAAATGTTTGTGAATGAAGTGTGTTATTCGGTAATGCCTCGTAACCCTATTCTGGCAACAGATACAGGTCAGTGGTGTTACTTTTAATTGGTATCAGAGTTACAATTTAGTCGATTCTAAGATTAACGTAGCGAGTGAGAGTCTAGCTATACATGCCATATATATAAGCTGTGATAGTGTGATGATTCTTGACAGTTAAAATGTGTTTTTGTATAGGAAATGGATCCCGAACGAGCTGTAGCTGATGATGTTGACAGTAATGCGCCCGCTCCCGCTCAAGGGGTAGTGTTGGTTGATTCTAGGCCTATTTCGAGTAGCCAAGGAGGAGAGGCTGAGCAAGCATTCTTCAAAATGATGAGTGAGTGGTTTATGGAATTCGAGAATGAATCGAGCTGCTCAAGAACCTCCACCCCCACCTATTCCTCAACAAGTCCCAACTGTACCACAAGTGATAGATCCAATTCGATTGAGTAAGCCACCTGTTGATAAGATTCGAAAACATGGGGCTGAAGAGTTCAAGGCTACAATTGATGATGATGTTGAGATGGCTGAGTTCTGGCTCGAGAACATAATTAGAGTATTTGAAGAATTGTCCTGTACTCCATATGAATGTATCAAATGTGTGGTATCTTTACTTAGAGATAATGCATATCATTGGTGGAAAACGTTGACATCGGTGGTTCTTAGAGAATGGGTTACTTTGGAATTCTTTCAGACTCGACTTTCAGAAGAAGTATATAAGTCAATGATTTCTTGATCAGAAATATAAAGAGTTTCTAGAATTGAAACAAGGCGGAATGACTGTGACCGAGTACGAAAGAGTATTTGTATGATTGAGCAAATATGCTTGGGAATATGTTTATACAGAAGAGATTATGTGTAATCGATTCGTTGATGGGGTGAATAAAAATATAAAACTTCTGGTTAGGACTCTGGAAATCAAAGAACTTGTTGTTTTAGTTGAAAGGGCTTGTAAAGTTGAGGATCTCAGTAAAGAAAAGAGAAGGCTGATTCAGAAACAAGAGATTCGAGGAATTGATCGATGAGTAAAACTTATCATTCCTTGTCAAAAAAATCTAGAGACTATTTTAATCAATCTACAGCTTTTGTGGGATATCAGAATAGAGATTGTGGAAAACAAAACACTAACCTTAAAGCTCAAGCCACATCGGTATCAAGTGTTGGTAACGTAAAAGATGTTAAACCTGAGTGTCAATAGTATGGAAGACAACATTTTGGAAATTGATGGATGAAAAATAATAATAGAGCTTGTTACAATTGTGGTTCACTAGATCACTTTATTAAAGATTGCCCAGAGTTAGCTGAAAAAGATAATGCTCAGAACACGAGGCCGAGTAACATTATAGCTAGGGGTAGACCACCTAGAAACAGGGGAAATGTGAGTGGTGGTAGAGGTGTGACACAAGACACTACTGTGAGATCTGATGCTAGAGTACCTGCACGAGCCTATGCTATTTGCGCTCGCGAAGAAGCGTCATCTCCTTACCGGTACTTTTACTCTCTACAATACTAAAGTTATTGCATTAATAGATCCAGGATCAACTCATTCATATATGTGTGTGAATTTAGTATCCAATAAGACTTTACCTGTAGAGTCTACTGAATTTGTAATTAGATTATCAAACCCCTTAGGCAAGTGTGGATCGATAAAGTGTGCAAGAACTGTCCTTTAATGATTCGGGATAATTACTTTTCTGCTGATTTGATGTTGTTTCCATTTGACGAGTTTGATATAATTCTGGGTATGGATTGGCTAACGTTGCATGATGCTGTTGTGAATTGTAAATGAAAGACGATTGATTTGAGATGTTAGAATAATGAGATTATTAGATTTGAGTCAGATGATTTGAATGGTTTGCCAGCAGTGATTTCACTGACGTTAGCTCAGAAATATGTGAGAAAGGGTTGGGAAACTTATTTTGTATATGTGCTTGATACAAAAATGATTGAAAAGAAAATTGAATTAGTACCAGTTGTGTATGAGTATACAGATGTGTTTCCTAAAGAGTTATCAGGTTTACCACTGATCCGAGAGGTTGAGTTTGGCATTGAGTTAGTGCCGGGTACAACACTGATATCGATAGCTCCATACAGAATGGCTCCGACAGAATTAAAAGAATTGAAAGCTCAATTGCAAGAACTGACCAGTAGAGGATTTGCAAGACCGAATTTCTCACCTTGGGGTGCTCCTGTGTTGTTTGTGAGAAAGAAAAATGGCACGATGAGAATGTGTAAAGATTATTGATAGCTTAACAAAGTGACAATCAAGAACAAATACCCTCTACCACTAATTGATGATTTCTTTGACCAATTGAAAGGGGCTACAGTGTTTTCAAAGATGGATTTGAGATCGGGTTATTACCAACTGAGAGTTAGAGATTCTGATGTGCCGAAGACTGCGTTCAGAACAAGGTATGGTCACTATGAATTTTTAGTTATGCCTTTTGGACTAACGAATGCTCCTGTAGTCTTTATCAATTTAATGAATCGGGTTTTCAGACCGTATCTAGATCGATTTTTTGTTGTGTTCATAAATGATATTTTGATCTATTCAAGAGATGAAACTGAGCATGTCAAGCATCTGAGAATTGTATTGCAGACTCTGCGTGATTGATAAACCGTAAATTATACATATTTTTACCCCATGTTTAATGCATTTTATGGATGATTTCTCATTAGAATTGGTGAATTTGATGCTTCTAATGCTTTAATTTAATGTTTTATACTTAGGGGAGCATAGGAGAGAGAAAGGAATGAGAAACGGGATAAAAACAGAGAAAATGGGCCAAAGTACGAACTCAACACTGCCTGGACCTCCTCACATGGGCAGACCACACGGCCGTGTCAATCTGACAGAATCGAAGCATGACTCACACGGGTATAGCACACACCCGTGCCATTTTAATAGGCTCGAACACGGCCTAAAGTAATCGCACACGGGCATGTCACACGGGCGTGTCCCTACCGAGCCCAAGTTGAGTCCAATTCAGAAAAGGCCCCTTTTGAGGGCTCATAGGCATTCCAAAGTGTAACACCCCCAACTCGTGACCGACGCCGGTGTCGGACACGAGGGGTTAACGGCCAAACCCTCTCAAGATACCAACCAATTTGACATTACCAGTCAGGCTGGAAAACTGCATCACCGTCGTCTTAAAAATCATATCTCGAGTTTCAAAACTCGGAAACTGGTTTCGTAAATTTTCCCTGAATTTAGACTCATATACCCATCCATGGATTTATTTTTAGAATTTTTGGTTGGGCCAATTGGTACAGTTTATTAGTTAAAGTCACCCATGTTACAGGGACCGACTGCTCTGACCTTCGCGCGTTACAACTTGAATATCTCTCTGTACAGGGATTTAATACTGGTACCGTTTGTTTCTAATGAAACTAGACTCAAAATGGAATCTGTACATATAAGGCATGACTCCTAATTATTTCTGGATAATTTATGGTAAATTTTCAAAGTCGCGACAGGGGACCCAGAAACCGTTCTGGCCCTGTCTCACGAGAACCTTAATCTTTCTCAGCATACTGCTCATATAGTCGTTTCGTTTCGTCCATATAAAAATAGATTCATCAAGGTTCAGTTCCATAATTTACTCACTATTTAATTCTACTTCTACTATTTTTAGTGATTTTTCAATCTCATCTCACTGCTGCTGTCCGCAACAGTTACTGCAGTAGACTATGCCAATTTCATGAATTTTTCCTTGGCCTTAATCATCCATCATGCATGACACAAATTATGGCCACCTTATCAAAATTTGAGTTTCTAAGACTCGTGGCTATAGGTTCTAGCATCCCACTCGACGACCACATAGGCCATTTTCACATGGCTTAAAGTTTACAACCCACAATTCGACAAAATATAATAGCCTATACATGCCAAATGTTCTTCAACAACAAAAACAATACCACAAGATTTCAGCGGTGTGATGACTTCAACGACGGTCCCGATCACATAAACAATACGAGTCCGAGAGACCTAAAATGGGTGACAAGAAAACAACGAGTGAGTTTACAACTCAGTAAGTCATAAGCATTCATCAATCCACCGATAAAGTTACTACTACATGTACAACAAATGAGGCTAGGTACTCGTCCATATCGAATCTATACCATAATACCTCGGACCTTTCGGTCCAATCTCGTACCAATTCATACATCCACATTTCATATTCTACACAACAAGATAATCAAGCATTTTACACATTAACTCATTTTCCAGCACAACCATACAATTTCAATCATCACATAGATTTAAGGCTTACCAATTTCAACCCCAAGCATGAACGTATTCTCTATTCGTCATGAGCTCGAGGTACTTACCGATCCGCTGTCCATACTCAATTCAATGGAGACACACCTCCATATATTTAAAGTACGCACACACAGTGCTTACTACTCGATTCGCACACTTAGTGCCACGTAATTTAAGCCCGCACACACAGTGCCATACCCTCCGAGCTCGCACACCCAAAGTCAGTATTTTTCCAGCTTGCACACTTAGTGCCATATATTTCCAGCACGCACACTTAGTGCCATATATTTCCAGCACGCACACTTAGTGCCGATCTAAATCACCGTACACACGTATTGCAAGACACTTAGTGCCGAAAGCAAACTTTCTACACATTTCACTATTTCTTTTACATTCAACAAATGTCATCACTCCATACACATACATTTTCATTCATATATATATATATATCATCCCATTAAACACAATTGCATAAATTTTACAATCATTTAAGCAATATCAAATACGTGCTTAATGACTTACCTTGTTTGGGGTAGAACGGTTCCAAATCGGCTACTCGTTTGCTTTCTCCTTTCCTTTGTCCAATCTAGTTCCCCTTTGCTCTTGAGCTAAATCAAACAATTTACCTCTCCATCAAACACAAACATACGGCATTCACATGCATTATTATGGTTATTGCCGAATACTTAACACAACTAAGCTGAAAATTTACTCAATCTCATCTTAATTTATTGCTACTTATTTATCAAAGTTTCCAATACAAGGTATTTAACACCTATGCCCATTTGTACCCCATATGGCGAATGCTTCATTCCTTACCCAAATAACCATCCAACAATTTTTCAGCCTCATTACCACCCTTTTCATGTCTAATTGTTTAAATACTCTCAAGCTCATTCACAAGTACTATTATACATCTCATTAAGCATTAATCATGTTGCAACATAAATTCTATAGCATGGCCGAATACTCATGCACACACACATAACAACAAGAACTCAATGGCACAAAATTTCCTTTTGTTAAACATTCGAACTTACTCATTTCCATGCTTTCATCACAACAACATCAAAACACTCACCAAGGAAAACAACATGCATGGCGAATTTTAACTCACCTAACAACTTAGTTTCGATTTGAGATTCAAGGAAAATTTTGAACCAATCCTCCAAATCATACATGCATTTTCAAGAGTGGCATAAAACATACCTTCTTGTATCAAAACACCTTAGTCTAGTAAGCTCCATGGCTGATTTTCTCAAGCTTTTTCCCCTTTCTTCTTAGTATATTCGCCAAGCAAGGAGAAAATGAGAGAATGAACACCCTTTTTTTTTTCTTTCTTTCTTTGCTTTTGTTTCTCTCATGTACGGCAAGGGGGGAAAGCATCCACACTCTTTTTTTTTTTGTTATCATCATTTTCTTTTTCCATTTCTTTAATGCTAACTTTCTTATTTTATTGTTTCCTACATGCATCACTAGTCTAACATGTTGGAGACATGTTTCCACCCATAGCATGGCCGGCCATCATGCTTCATTTTGGCTAATTTGACATGCAAGGACAACACTTTCCCACATGTATTAATAGGCCACCTTACATTTGCCTAGCACATTTCTAAATTTTCTCACATAAGTCCTATTTGATAAAAATTCACTTACAATTAACAAAATCCAAACATGAAATTTTCACACATGCATATATATACATATAATGAGCATCAATTATGATGGTTAATTATTATTATGACTCGGTTTAGTGGTCCCGAAACCACTTTCCGACTAGGGTCAATTTAGGGATGTCACACAAAGCCTATAATTACACCCTAGAGGAGGAAGAAAAGAGAGACGGGGAAGGGGGAGTAAGGAATTACTCTAAGAAAGCCAATTGATCCATCTCGGAAGCTGGATTCATCATCAAGACTAAAGATCTCTTCTCAATTTCCCTTAAGGAGTTTTGGGTTTTCTTTATGTTTTGTATTCTTTATTCTTCTGAGATGTTTCTTATTTAGTTATGAACTAAAACTCCTAAATACTTAAGGGGAATACAACCTAAGACGAATCTTGTTATTATTTTCTGAATTGTATGATAAATATTTAACTTGTTCTTATTTATGTGTTCTTAATAATTGTTTTGATATCCCAGGATACTGATTCAAGACATGCTCTTATTCAGAGGAGGAATAGACCCTATCTAAGAGTACTTTTGTCATAATTAAGAGGAGTTGATTGCGCACCTAGAAATAGGGTGACAAGATTTTGCCGGATTAGGGTGAAACCTAATAAGGGGATCCATAGATCGAGTTAATGCAACCCTAGAATGTTAATTATAGAAAATTCTCTGTAATGCCTCGTACCCAAGACCATTTCCGGAGTCGAACACGAGGTGTTAACGGACTTAATTCATTACTTAAACAGCTCATACAATTCATTTTAAATTTTCCAGACAAGCTGGCCAACTGCATCACAGTCGCTTTAAAAATCATATCTAGAGTTCTGAAACTCAAAATCCAATTCCGTAAATTTTTCCTGAAACTAGACTCATATATCTATCTACTAATATTTTTCTAGAATTTTTGGTTGGGCCAATTAGTACAGTTTATTAGTTAAAGTCTCCCCTGTTTCAGGGTTCGACTACTCTGACCTCTGTGTATTACGAATCAGATATCTCCCTGTACAGAGCTCAATGACTATTCCGTTTGTCTCTAATAAAACTAGAATCAATAAGGAATCTGTTCATATAAAGCATGACTTCTAATTATCTTTGTAAAATTTATGGTGAATTTCCAAACTCAGAACAGGGGATCCAGAAATTGCTCTGGCCCTATTTCACAAAAATTTAAACATCTCATAAAATATAGCTCATATACCTGTTTTTCTTCTTCCATATGAAAACAGACTCATCAAGCTTCGATTCCATAACTTATTCATTATTTAATTCCATTTATACTATTTTTAGTGATTTTTCAAATTCACGTCACTACTGCTGTTTGAATCTATTTTATGGTAAATTTTACCTATTTCATGGTTTCCATGGATTAGCTAGCAATTTGACATACATAACACCAAATATGATCATGATTAGCCATTCCAATGGCTAATCATTACCAAGCATTTCCATACCACTCAATAACCATATCATAAGACCATATATACAAAATGATTATAATGCTATACATGCCATACTCAAAATATACAAGCCATTATGCCAAGATGGTATACGGATAGTGTGAGCGAGCCTCCAACCGTTCCCGATTTTGAGTGGCTTGTCAAAACTACAAGGAATGAAAAGGAGGAAGTAAGCATAAATGCTTAGTAAGCTCACATGCAAATAGCAAGTAACACAACAATATAAGCAAACATAAAACATCATTTGCATAATCATCACCGAGACATTCATATCACATTTTCATTTATCATCTTACCATATTGTTGTTATATCGAGTTTTCAACCCGAGGGTTAAGTACATACCTGTTAAAAGTATCCATTTCACAACACTTACCAATATGTCCCTTTCATCTTGAGTATTCCTCCATTTGAGTAGAAATTTACCCGTTGAACACATCGGAATATAATTCGGATACATGAAAAGTTTGCACATAAGTGCCACATATGTAGCCAAGCTACTATATAACCTGCCCATAAGCGAACTCGGACTCAACTCGACAAGCTCGGGCGTTCACATCCATGAGTGAACTCGGACTCAACTCAACGAGTTTGGATGCCTAGTTACATCTCACGAACTCGGACTCAACTCAACGAGTTCGGACATTTGCATCCATAAGTGAACTCGGACTCAACTCAACGAGTTCGGATGCCCAAATATCCTAGTGACATGTCACTTGTATCCTAATCTATTCCTAAGGATCAAATAGGATTTTCCTCGAACACATCTCCATGCCGTCTTCCGTAAAATACCGAAACCAATACTCGGTAGCACTTTATATTTAACAAATAATTCACATAATTTGCATTTTATTCGAAAATAACCACAAAGCATATATTTCATGGTAAAAAATCAGCATATCATATAATTAACATCAATAACTTAAAAATAACAATTATACTACATTATTTACACATGAACTTACCTCGTATGCGAAAATGGCTACTTTTACCATTTCGTCCACAACTTGGTATTTTCCCCATTTTAGCCTGAATTTTAGTTTTCCTTGCTCTATCATTTAAAATATAGTCTAATTAGGACTCACATTATTCAAATTGACCCAAACTCATATTTTGGAAAATTACAGTTTGCCCCTAAACTTTCACATATTTACACTTTTGCCCCAAAGCTCGAAATTGAACTTCAGCCTATTTTCTTATTTTTTATGACGTGCTGATCATTTTTCCCTTCTATGGCAACATCAAATTCTCACTCTAACATGTACTTATGGCTATTAGGTATTTTTACCGATTAAGCCCTTTTGCTCGTTTTTGCTTAAAACCGAGTAGTAAAAGTTGTCTAACATAATTTAAAACCTCATATTATATCATAAAACACCAAAATACACAAATTTCACCTATGGGTATTTTTCCAAATATGAACCCTAGGTTGAATTATTGCTAGCATAAGCTTAATCGAGCTACTGGGACTCCAAAAACGTAAAAATCATTAAAAACGAGGCTAGAACGGACTTACAATCGAGCTTGGAAGCTTTAAAAACCCTAGCCATCGTTTCTCCTTGCTATATTCGGCCATGGGGTTGAAGATGAGCAAAATTGGCTTTTAATTTTGTATTTTAATTCATTTTACCCCTAAATGACCAAAATGCCCTTACTACTAAACTTTCCAAAATTCCATCCATGTCCAATTTTGTCCATAGACTTAAAATTGGTAAAATTTCTATTTAATACCTCCTAATTAATATTTCAAAACAATTTCATACTAGAAACTTCTAGAATGTAAGTTTTGCAAATTATTCGATTTAGTCCCTAATTTCAATTTAAGTACTTTATGCATAAAATTTCTTCACGAAATTTTCACACAATCATGCAATCATATCATAGACCTTAAAATAATCATAAAATAATTATTTCTATCTCGGATTTTGTGGTCACGAAACCACTATTCCGACTAGGCCCAAAATCAGGATATTACAGTCTCGGTTATTCAATCTAGGGATTAGACGTTATTAGTCTTGAATAGGGATAATAACATAACTTAGGGATCTCTATGAAACAAGTTGAATGAATAAATCATCTGATTCGGAGCCAGAATAACAAGTAAAGTCTAGGTGGATTTTTCCTTAGGTATTGTCTGAAGTCAATCGATTTTTCCCAAAAGCAATCCCCAATTCTTTTCTCTATGCGTTCTTAGTTTAGATAATTAGTTAATTAAAATAAAACCTCTTTATTCTTAGGCTAGATAATAAAAATACAGTCATTACTAGTACTTTTAGTTCCTTTGGGTTCGACAATCCGGTCTTGCTAAAACTATACTATTGTTCGATAGGTACACTTGCCTACATCGCGATAACAGTTAGTTCAAAAATGAGTAATTATAAATATTTATAACCTATCACGAAATCACGCGATCAGTGATAAATAGTTATATGCAAAATTTAGTAAATGTGAATTCTGGTTGTGTAAGGTTAGTTTTTTGGGACATATTGTGTCAGCATCTGGTATTCGAGTCGATCCGATCAAGATTTCTGCAATAAAGGATTGGAAGCCTCCGAGAAATGTATCCAAAGCCCACAGTTTTTTGGGACTCTCTGGCTATTATAGACGATTTCTGAAAGGCTTTTCAATGATTGCAACTCTATTGATGAGATTGCTTCAGAAAGATGTAAAGTATGAATTGTCTGAGAAATGTCAAAAAAGTTTTGATCAGTTGAAAGCTTTTTTGACTGAAGCTCTAGTGTTAGTACAGCCAGAATCGGGTAGAGAATTTGTGATATATAGTGATGCATCTTTGAATGGTCTGGGTTGTGTTTAATGCAGGAAGGCAAAGTCATAGCTTATGTTTCGAGATAGTTGAAACTGCATGAAAAGAATTACTCGACGCATGATTTAAAGTTAGCAGCTATTGTGTTTGCGTTAAAGATTTGGCGTCATTATCTGTTTGGTGAGAACTGCCATGTTTAATCATATCACAAGAGTTTAAATTATTTGATGACTTAAAAAGATTTGAATTTGAGACAACAGAGATGGCTAGAATTGCTAAAAGATTATAAGCTAGTGATTGATTATCATCCAAGAAAATCAAATTTTGTTGCTGGTGCATTAAGCCAAAAATCTTTGTTTGCTCTACATGCAATGAATACTCATTTGCCTTTATCTGATGACGGCTCCATTATAGCTTAGTTGAAAATGAGACTGTTGTTTTTATAGTAGATTTGTGAAGCTCAGAAAGTCGATAATGAAATGTTAGCAAAACGAGCTCAGTGTGATTTGAACCCTAATTCAGAGTTTCAAGTTGATTTAGATGACTATTTAAGATTCAGAGGTTGAGTATGTATTCCAAAAAATTCAGAGTTGATTCAGATGATTTTGAATAAAGCACAGAGTAGTCATTTACCTGTTCATTCGGGAAGTACGAAAATGTATAATGATTTGAAGTAGCTCTATTGGTGGCATGGTATGAAATGTGATATTTCAGAATTCGTTTCTAAATGTTTGATTTGTCAGCAAGTTAAAGCTAAGCATCAGGTACCATCAGGTTTATTGTAGCTGATTATGATTTCCGAGGGGAAATGGGATAGAGTGAATATGGATTTTGTTTTGGGTTTACCCCTATCTCCGAGTAAGAAAGATGCAATCTGGGTTGTAGTTGACAGATTGACGAAATCATCTCATTTCCTTCCTGTGCGTACAGATTATTCACTTGAAAAGTTAGATGAGTTGTATATCTCTGAGGTTGTGAGATTACACGAAGTACCTGTTTCTATTATGTTGGATAGAGATCTGAGGTTCACATCGAGGTTTTGGAAGAAATTGCAAGATGCACTGGGTATAAAACCACATTTTAGTACTGCATTTCACCTACAGATAAATGGTCAATCCAAACGAGTTATTCAAATACTTGAGGATATGTTGAGATGTTGCATTCTTGAGTTCGAAGGTACGTGGGAAAAATATTTTCCATTGATTGAATTTACGTATAGCAATAGTTTTCAATCGAGTATTAAAATGGCACCTTACGAAGCTTTATATGGTTGAAAGTGTCGAACACCATTGTACTGGACTAAACTTAGTGAAAATAAGATTTACGGGGTTGATCTGATTAGAGAAACAAAAGAAAAAGTGAAAGTGATCCGTGATAGTTTGAAAGCAGCGTCAGATCATCAGAAATCATATGCAGACTTAAAAAGAAAATAATTGAGTTTCAGATCAGGGACAAAGTGTTTTTGAAAGTATCTCCATGGAAGAAAATACTTTGATTTGGTCGTAAAGGCAAATTGAGCCCGCGATTTATCAGACCGTATGAGATTATCGAGTGAGTCGGACAAGTTGCTTATCGGCTAGCATTGCCATCTGAGTTAGAAAAGATTCACAATGTATTCCATGTATTGATGCTAAAAAGATACAGATCTGATCCTTTGTATGTTACTTCCCCGACCGAAATTGAGATTCAGTTAGATTTATCGTATTGTGAAGAATCGATCTGAATTCTAGCTCATGAGATCAAAGAGCTGAAAAATAAAAGAATAGCGTTAGTGAAAGTATTATGGCATCGACATAGGGTTGAAGAAGCTATGTGGGAACCCGAGGATGCTATGGGAAAGTAATATCCAAACCTATTCGCTGGTAAGATTTTTGGGGATGAAAATCCCTAAAGGGGGAGAGTTGTAACAGCTAGGTTTTAGCTGAATTAGAATAGTAGTTTCGAGACCACAAATCTAAGGTCGTAAAAATTATTTTAATATTATTTTTGTTTTTTATAGCATGTGAATATATATATGTGAAAATTTCGAGAGTTAGTTTTATCGTTTAATAGCTCAATTTAAGAAAAAGAACTAAATCGCGTAAAATGGAATAGTAGCATACTATAGTTAAAAGTGCCCAATTGCTATGGTTTCTTAAATGTGAGGTCCTTATAATGTGATTAGACAATGGTTAATGGAATTTGTTAAAAATGACCAACCATTATATGTTTTAATAATGTATTAATAAAGGCTAGTTTTGTAATTGTAAAATTAAGTTTAATTAAACAAAATCAAAACAAAAGATGATTCATTCATTCATCTTTTCAACCAAAAATAGAAAAGAAAACCTAGGATAGGAGAGCTTTAAACTTTGGCACCTTTGAAGTTTGATTAAGGTATGAATTTTGTTCGGTTTTTTGATGATTTTTATGTTTTTATGATCCTTCCTTTGAGTACTAGCTAGCCCGTACCTTAATTTCTGAACTTGTTGGTGATTTTGAAAAATTCTATTGAAGAATCTATAAGTTTTTTGATGTCTGATGATGAATTATGAAAGCTTGGTTGTGATATCCCGAATTAGGGCTTAATCAGAATAGTGGTTTGGGACCACAAATCTGAGATAGAAATAATTATTTTATAATTATTTTGAGGTCTATGATATGATTTCATGATTGTGTGAAAATTTCGTGAAGAAATTCTACGCATAAAGTGCTTAATTTGAAGTTAAGGACTAAATTGAATAAGTTACAAAACTTGCATTCTAGAAGTTTCTTGTATGAAATTGCTTTGAAATATTAATTAGGAGGACTTAAATAGAAATTTGACCAATTTCTAAGTTTATGGACAAAAATTGGACATGGATGGAATTTTTGAAAGTTTAATAAGGAAGGGCATTTTGGTCATTTTGATATTAAATGAAATAAAATGGGAAAAATAACACAAAAATGATCATCTTCTCCATAAGTTGCTGCCAAATTTTGCTCTCCACCATAGCTAGGGTTTCAACACTTTTAAGCCTTGATTGTAAGTGATTTCTATGCTCGTTTTTAATGTTCTTTACATTTTTGAATCCTCGTAGCTCGATTTACCTGTTTCTACCAATATTTTGAGCTAGGTTTTATATTTAAAAATTTACCCATGAATGATATGCATGAATTTTGATGTTTTATGGTAGAATATGAAGCTTGAGATTGTGTTAAACAACTTTTGCTAAGTGATTTTACGTAAAAACGACTAAAATGACATAATCGGTAAAAATACCTAATGTTCATAAGTACATGTTAGAGTGAGAATTGGATATTGTTGTAGAAGGGAAAAATGATCAGCATATCATAAAACTTAAGAAAATAGGATGAAGTTTAATTTACGAGATTTGGGGTAAAAGTGTAAATATGTGAAAGTTTAGGAGCAAAATTGTAATTTTGTCAAAATATGATTTTGGGTTGATTTGAATAATATGAGTCCTTATTAGGCTATATTTGAAATGATAAAGCAAGGAAAATCGAAATTCAGGCTAAAATCAGCAAAAGACCAAGTTGTGGACAAAATGGTAAAAATGACCATTTTCGCATACGAGGTAAGTTCAAATGTAAATATTGTAATATAACCATTATTTTAAATCATTTAATGCTATTTATACGATATTATGATTGTTATCATGCAATTCTATGCTTTGTGGTCATTGTTGGACAACATGCAAAAATTTTATGAATTATGTGAAAAATGTGAAAGACTACCGAAGTATCGTCATGGGTATTCCAAGGAGAATGGTAAAGGAGTATGAATGAGGAAAGTCCCGTTGAACCTTAGGAATATATTTGGATATTTGGGCATCTAAACTCGCTGAGTTGAGTCCGATTTCGTGAAATGTAACTAGGCATCCAAGCTCGTGAGTTGAGTCCGAGTTCACTTATGGATGCGACGTCCGAACTCATTGAGTTGAGTCCGACTTCGTGAGATGTAACTAGGCATCTGAGCTTGTTGAGTTGAGTCCGAGTTCACTTATGGTTGCGAACACCTGAGCTCGTTGAGTTGAGTCTGAGTTCGCTTATGGGCAGGTTACATGGTAGCTTGGCTACATATGTGGCACTTATGTGCAAACTTTCCATGTATCCGAGTTATATTCCGATGTGTTCAACGGGTAAAATTCTAGTGAAATGGAAGAATACTCAAGATGCAAGTGACGTACTGGTAAGTGTTGTGGAATGGGCACTTTGGACAGGTATGCACTTAACCCTCGGGTTGAGACTTGATACGACAACAATAATGTAGTAAGACAATGAATGATGAATAGAAATGTGATATATGTTTTGGTGATATTATGCTAATGTTGGTTGGTACAATTACTTTGTTAAGTTATTTGTTATTTGCATGTGAACTTATTAAGCATTTATGCTTACTCCTTCCCTTCCATTCCTTGTAGGTTTGACAAGCCAGTTTGGAGATCAGGATGGTCGGAGGCACACTCACACTATCAACTGACCATCTCGGTATGGTGGCTTGCATATCTTGGGAATATGGCATGTATAGCATTATAATTCTTTTGTGTATATAATCTTATGATATAGCTCATGGATGGCATGGAAATGTTTGAGAATGATTAGCTATTAGAGTGGCTAATCGAGATTATATTTGATAACACGTGTGCTTTATGTGCTAACTAATCTATGGAAATCCATAAAATGGTGAAATTGGCTATAAAACAGAATCACACAGCAGCAGTGATGTGAGTTTGAAAATTCACTAAAAATAGTAGAGATAGAATTAGATGATGAATAAAAAATGAAAATGAAGCTTAATGAATCTATTTTCATGTGGAAGAAACAAAAAAGGTAAAAGTGTTGTTTGTTATGAGATATTTACGTTTTGGTGAAACAGAGTTAGAGCAATTTCTGGATTCCCTATTCTGACTGTATAAATTCACCATAATTTGTGTAAAAATATTTAGGAATCAAAATTTATTATGGATTCCTTATTGAGTCTATTTTTAAGTGAAACAAATGGCATAGTCATTGGATTTCTATACAGAAAGAAATTTGATTCGTAGTGCACAGGGGTCAGAGTAGCCGAACCCTGAAACAGGGGAGACTTTAACTAATAAACTGTACTAATTGGCCTAACCAAAAATTCTAGAAAACAATTAGTAGATATATATATATATATATGAGTCTAGTTTCAGGAAAAATTTACGGATATTAATTTTGAGTTTCGGAACTCAAGATATGAATTTTTAAGCGACTGTGACGCAGTTAGCCAGCTTGTCTGGAAATTTTAAAAATAAATTGTTTGAGTTGTTTAATTAATGGATCAAGTTCGTTAACACCTCGTGCTCAACTCCGGCGATGGTCTTGGGTACCGGGGCTTTACATTTGGTGGTATCAGAGCTACGGTTTAGTCGGTTCTCAGACTAACCTAACATGTGTAAGAGTCTAGCTATACATGCCACAGATCCGTGATAGTGTGATGCCTCCCGACGCGTATGAGCACCGTCTTGTTTAGACAGAGGTACTCTCCAACCAAGCTGCACTGACCATGTTCAATGTGATGCGAAGTTGTTTGAATAAAATTACGATTATGATGAGTCTCGATTCAGAAAAGTATGAATAAAAGTTTATGATATGTATATGATGATGCACGAAATGAAAGTTACGATTGTGATGCAAATATCTATGTTTGTTTAGCCCTTATATGATGTCATGAGTATGATTTGTTTGATTAAATGAATGGATAAGTCAAGCTATCCAGAAAACATAGGATGCATGCATAAGTATACTTGGCTAAATGGGATAACTAGAAAATTTGTGTAAACCAACATGAATGATGTATTGCCTGAATGAATGTGTAACACCCCGAACCCGAGACCGTCGCCGGAGTCGAACACGAGGTGTTAACAGACTTCAAACCACTTATTGAGAATTTCCGGACAAAGTCGCCAATCGTAATCTGGTCGCTTCAAAAATCATAACTTGAGTTTTACAACTCTAAAATCAGTTTTGTAATTTTCCCTGAAACTAGACTCACATGTCCATCTACAGATTTTTTTCTAGAATTTTTGGTCGAGCCAATTAGTACAGTTTATTAGTTAAATTCTCCCATGTTACGGGGGTCGACTACACTGACCTTCATGCGTTACAACTCGAATAACTCCCTGTGTAGGGCTTCAATACTGATATAGTTTGTTTCTAAACTACACTCAAAGAGGAATTTATACATATATGGTATGACTCCTAATTATCTCTGGTTAATTTATAATGAATTTTCAAAGTCGGAACAGGGAATCCGAAACCGTTCGGCCTGTTTCACGAAAACCCAAATATCTTTTAACATACAACTCATATGACCGTTTCGTTTCTTCCATACGAAAATGGATTCATCAAGGTTCATTTACATAATTTATTCACTATTTAATTCCATTCCTACTATATTTAGTGATTTTTCACATCCACGTCCTTTATTCTTTGCCAAGATCTATTTCTAGGGTAGACTTTCTCTAACACATAGTTTCTATGATTCAACCACCCTTTTTCATATATAGTCCAAAATATAATCATGATGACCCATTCTAATGGCTGGTCATTGCCAAACATTTCCGTGCTTCTTAATGAGCATATACATACCAAATGATTATAACATTATGCTCAAAACATTTATATGCCATTTTCGCATGTCTATTCAAAATTTTACATACCAAGTTCAAACAAAACATAATAGCCTATACATGCCGTAATGTACTCCAAGACCAACTACGAAGAAAATACCAAAAGTTGTTAGCCGGTGTGATGACTTCGATGACGGTCCCGAATACGCAAAAGGTCGAGTCCAAGAAACCTAAAATAAGTGACAAGCAAACACCGAATGAGTATATAACTCAGTAAGTCATAAGCAATGCACTAACAACCATTACTAACATTATCGCAAGAGGAAACAAAATGGAACGAGGCTAATTACTCCATTCAAACCGAACTATACCATAGTTCCTTAGACCTTTCGATTCAATCATACATCTACATGACCTTTCACTCTTTCCGCGATAATTCTTATGTACGTGACTTCAATTTACATTGTCACATAGGTTCAAACTTACCAAGCTCAACTCCAAATATAAACATAGCACCTATTAGCCATGAACTCAAGGTACTTACCCGACCCATTGTCCGTGGTCAACTCAATAATGTCGCACACTCGGTGTCAATAGTGATTCAAAAGCATATAGTGAGTCCGCACACTCGGTGCTATATAATCAACTCGCACACTTAGTGCTATATGATCAAACTCGCACACTTAGTGCTGTACAAATTTTAAACCCGCACACTTAGTGCCATTCTCATGATCACAAATGTTTATACCCGCACACTTAGTGCCGAAATCAACAACTCAATACTTCTCACCTCTTTTCTTTTCATTCAATACTTTCATCACCACATACATACATGTATATAAAATTATCATTCCTTTCGGCATAATTACATAGACATTATGTCTATTTAAATCAATACAAAATATATGCTTAGTGACCTACCTTGTGTTGGGTAAAACAGTCCAAGTCGGCTACTCGATGACCTTCGTCTTTCCCTTACTTGATTCTCCTTCTTTAACTCCTTGAGCTTAATCAATAAATCAACTAGTTTAACCATCTTGCTAAACATTCATAATTCAATTACACATGCATATGTATGTTTGTATATTCGCAACCATCCTCACTTATTACCCATTTAGTCAATTATCTAAGCCAAGATAAGGCTTCAATACGGTTGCCTCTAACCGAATACATGCACACCAATCTACTTCATTTGGCGAATATGCATGTCTATGTTGAGGCCAATTTTACACTTAATACCACACAAAAAAACAGCATACATTTTACTAACTAACACATTACATATTGTAGCTCAATACACATCTCTCATTTACTACATAACCTAAACATCATCACAAGCAAATATACACCTTGAAATAGTATATATGTCATACCAATTCATCATGTGCAAACACATATTCATGTAGGTGCAAGGGCCGAATCTCAAGTTGTTTATATCCAAATATAAACACATATCCAAAGCTCAAATCTTACCTACCATGCAACATGCATGAATCATACTTATGGATATACCATGACCGAATACATCACAACACCATAATTTTGGTCATGATTAAGCAAAGAACTTAATGTCTTACTCAAAAATTCTAAAAGAAAGTCCAAGAGCCATCAATCCCCATCACATATACCAATAACAAGCTTCATATTTAACATGCAATGGCATTAACACAAAATCCACCTTGGCCAAATACCATCCCCATGATATAACAAAGATTTGAACCATGGGCTAATAAGAACATCAAGCTAGTAACTAAAAACATGCATGAATCTCATGGCACAACCTCAAACATACCTTAATCTTGATGCAAGTATAGCCAAACCCTTCCTAATCCTCTTCCAAACCAAACATGAAGCAAAAATCCCTCTTCTTCCTTAGGATTTTCGGTCAAGAGAGAATGAAAGGATGATCAATTTTTTTCTTTTCTTTTCTTCAATACACGGCAATAGGGGTTCACTCACACACATTTTTTTCATTCTTTATTACCCATGCTTATTTGTTTATTTCTTTTCTCCCTAATGCACCAACAAAACATGTCTATGACATGTTTTGCCCATCCTCATTGTCATGGCCAGCCACCTCTTATAAAAGAGGGATATTTGACATGCAAGGCCATTGTTTTGCATGCATGCTTTAATTAGTCATTACACATTCCCCATCATACTTCCAAAGTTTTCTACTAGGTCCTTTCTAGTGAAATTCACATTTATAACTCTAAATCAAAACATCAAAAATGTCACACATGAGTTAACACATATTATAGGCAATAAAATAAATATTAAATTATTTTTATGCCTCGGTTTTGTGGTCCTGAAACCACATTCCGACTAGGGTCGTTTTAAGGCTGTCACAGAATGATATGATTTTGATGATGATGTTGTTATGATGATGGAAATTGTGTCATATGTATATGTATGAGAAAGTCGAGTAAGAGGCCCTACAACCCCTCCCCCTTACCGAAGTGGAGCTTATAATGGAATTTCATGAGATTTGTACTGAATAAGTTTCTGGTTGAGAAACCAAAGAGTTCAGTGATAGAATAATCATAAACATGATTAGAGACTGAGAATGAGTTGGTAAATAAAGTTAGAGCTAGAAAAGTATTAGGTTGATATAAAGATTATTGGAGCTATGCATTGTCCCAGTTAAAGAATGAATTTACTTTGGTAAATTGAATTACTTAGATACAAGGTCGAGAAAAGTGTAAATCAAAATTTATTCAGAACTGGTATTCTTTAGTGAAAGGTCTAACATGAAATTTGTGATGGCAGAACTAGTTGTGGGAAATGATATTTGAAATGTGTAATATCTGAGTGTTATAGTTACGGCTGGATAGATTTAACAGTTTTTCTGAGATGTTCTATGTATTTATCCGTTCTTAGAAAAAAATTCTATGGCTGTTTATCTTTTGAAGAAATTCTTGTTATACGGGAATGTTTTCTAATCCTAGTGTTAGATGGATGCATTGGTAGTCCGACTGGTTTATAATTTGTATTACTGTATTTCCTCGGGCATTTTATTACATTTCGTCTAATAAGAATTGATGAGAGGATATGTATGATATTATGATACTGTTTCTTCTACTTAATGCTCCATTTGATATATATGTATGGGAAGATACATTGTTCTTGTTATATTTGATTCCGATTGTATTAAATGATGTTTTCTTCTGGACTTCTTTTCTCTGAGGAATTTTCGAGATCTTCTATATTTTCCTATGAGTTAGGTTTTTGATTTTCCAGCATATTATCGTATCTTGGATTTCTTTATTCGGTTTTCTTGTTATCTTTATTCCATAATTTGTCAATTATGACTTATGTTCGAAGTGCGCTCTTCAGCTCGTGATAATCATGACAAGCATGACTATACTTTTGATTTGATCTTGGTAATATGGTGATTTTAATATTGGAATTTCTCAAATTTCTATGTAAGGATTTGACAACAGTGCAGGCATAAGTGATAAAAGTGCGAGTTTCAATCGGTATGGTGGATTACTTCTCTCAAGTAAGTCAATTATAATTAATGACTTCAATTGAGATATTTTGGTTACTTGAGCTAATGCAATTGAGATGGTTTTGATTAGCGTAAGAAATGAATAGTAAAGGGCTACATGATGAATTGTTTAGTAACTAGAAGAAAGGATTACTTGAAATGTCATTCAACGATGTTTAGATCGGCTCGGGTGTTTAATCTATGTGAATTATTTATTTGAAAGATTTCATATGACAATTATGTCAGGATCATTTTTTTAAGTCTGAAAATAGAATTTCATTTCTTTACGAGTAAAAGGCAAATAGCCTGAACGAGAAGTGTATATCTCTTAGAAAATTTTGATATGAGTTGAAGCTACTAAGAATGATAAAGTTTTCATCTTACGAAAGCTGAAAAGTTTATTATATGTTAGCAAGGTTTGGACAGATGAGAATATTGCTAACCAAAGCGTCTGAACTGGACTAGTCTACATTGAGTAAAGATTTCCTAATTTTCAATAATGCACTGTTGTATGAATGGTGATGTGTTTCATGAAAATAAGGTAATGTGATAGTTTGGAGCATTTGATGTTACAGAAAATTTGAGTTGTTGATGGGGTTAAAGCCGAGTATCAGGATCTACAAGAATTATCTTTGCCAGTATTGATATTAGGATGAGAATGAGAAGGATTATTTTCGAGGCTATATCAGAATTATTTCCATAGCGGAAAGAGGAAAATGTGATAGTGAGTAGTAAACTAAAAGAGTACAGTGAGGATCAACTTCTGATGTTGAATTTCAGATTGGATCTGATTCATGGTATTATTATTTCGAGGCTTATACAGAAAGAATTGTATGAAGCTTACAGTGAAAATTGCCTATTCATTCAGAGAGTAATGACGTGTACTGTAATTTGATTCAGATGTTATTGGATTGTGATTTATCGATGACGAAAATTTGTATGATTATTTTGGGAAGAGTGCAGGTCCATTTGATTGTTGGATTTCTTGAAATTTTAGTCTCCATTAACCAAATTGAGATCTGGGTTTTATGTCAAGATGACAAGGGAAACTGAGAAGGGTTGAAAAATTAAGAACAATTTAGAGATGAGTTCGTAGGCTTTCAAAATATATGAGAAATTAAAGAGATATATTGGAGGCATCGCCTGAGCGAATGTTCTTCGGCACCGAATATGAAATTGAGGAATCTAAATGAAGACCACTTTTCTGGTAAGATTTTCGGGGACGAAAATCCCTAAAGGGGGGAGAGTTGTGATATCCCGAATTAGGGCCTAATCGGAATAGTGGTTTTGGGACCACAAATTCGAGATAGAAATAATTATTTTATGATTATTTTGAGGTCTATGATATGATTTCATGATTGTGTGAAAATTTTGTGAAGAAATTCCATGCATAAAGTGCTTAATTTGAAGTTAGGGACTAAATTGAATAAGTTACAAAACTTGCATTCTAGAAGTTTCTAGTATGAAATTGCTTTGAAATATTAATTAGGAGGACTTAAATAGAAATTTGACCAATTTCTAAGTTTATGGACAAAAATTGGACATGGATGGAATTTTTGAAAGTTTAATAAGGAAGGGCATTTTGGTCATTTCGATATTAAATGAAATAAAATGGGAAAAATAACACAAAAATGATCATCTTCTCCATAAGTTGCTGCCAAATTTTTCCCTCCACCATAGCTAGGGTTTCAACACTTTTAAGCCTTGATTGTCAGTCATTTCTATGCCCGTTTTTAATGTTCTTTACATTTTTGAAATCCTCGTAGCTAGGTTTACCTGTTTCTACCAATATTTTGAGCTAGGGTTTATATTTAAAAATTTCCCCATGAATGATATACATGATTTTTGATGTTTTATAGTAGAATATGAAGCTTGAGATTGTGTTAAACAACTTTTACTAAGTGATTTTACGTAAAAACGACTAAAATGACATAATCGGTAAAAATACCTAATGGTCATAAGTACATGTTAGAGTGAGAATTGGATGTTGCTGTAGAAGGGAAAAATGATCAGCATATCATAAAACATAAGAAAATAGAATGAAGTTTAATTTACGAGATTTGGGGCAAAAGTGTAAATATGTGAAAGTTTAGGGGCAAAATTATAATTTTTCCAAAATATGATTTTGGGTTGATTTGAATAATATAGTCCTAATTAGGCCATATTTGAATTGATAGAGTAAGGAAAATCGAATTTCAGGCTAAAATCGGCAAAATAACAAGTTGTGGACAAAATGGTAAAAATTACCATTTTCGCATACGAGGTAAGTTCAAATGTAAATATTATAATATAACCGTTATTTTAAATCATTTAATGCTATTTATATGATATTATGATTGTTATCATGCAATTCTATGCTTTGTGGTCATTGTTGGACAACATGCAAAAAATTTATAAATTATGTGAAAAATATGAAAGACTACCGAAGTATCGTCATGGGTATTCCAAGGAGAATGGTAAAGGAGTACGAATGAGGAAAGTCCCATTGAACCTTAGGAATAGATTCAAATATTTAGGCAACTGAACTCGTTGAGTTGAGTTCGAGTTCGTGAGATGTAACTAGGCGTCCGAGCTCACTTATGGATGCGAACGTCCAAACTCGTTGAGTTGATTCCGAGTTTGTGAGATATAACTAGGCATCCGAGCTCGTTGAGTTGAGTATGAGTTCACTTATGGATGTGAACGCCCGAGCTCATTTTTGAGTCTAAGTTCACTTATGGGCAGGTTACATGGTAGCTTGGCTACATATATGGCACTTATGTGCAAACTTTCCATGTATCCAAGTTATATTCCGATGTGTTCAACGGGTAAAATTCTAGTGAAATGGAAGAATACTCAAGATGCAAGTGACGTACTGGTAAGTGTTGTGGAATGGGCACTATGGACAGGTATGTACTTAACCCTCGGGTTGAGACTTGATACGACAATAATAATGTAGTAAGACGATGAATGATGAATAGAAATATGATCTATGTTTTGGTGATATTATGCTAATGTTGGTTAGTATAATTACTTTGTTAAGTTATTTGTTATTTGCATGTGAACTTACTAAGCATTTATGATTACCCCTTCCCTTCGATTCCTTGTAGTTTTGATAAGCCGGTTTGGATATCAGGACGGTCAGAGGCACGCTCACACTATCAACGGACCATCTCGGTATGGTGGCTTGCATATCTTGGGAATATGGCATGTATAGCATTATAATCCTTTTGTGTATATAATCTTATGATATAGCTCATGGATGGCACAAAAATGTTTGAGAATGATTAGCTATTGGAGTGGCTAATCGAGATTATATTTGATAACACGTGTGCTTTATGTGCTAACTAATCTATGGAAATCCATAAAATGGTGAAATTGGTTATAAAACAGAATCACACAGCAGCAGTGATGTGAGTTTGAAGAATCACGAAAACTAGTAGAGATAGAATTAGATGATGAATAAAAAATGAAATTGAAGCTTAATGAATCTATTTTCATGTGGAAGAAACAAAATAGGTAAAAGAGTTGTATTTTATGAGATATTTATGTTTTAGTGAAACAGGGTCAGAGCAATTTCTGGATTCCCTGTTCTGACTTTAGAAATTCACCATAATTTGTGTAAAAATAATTAGGACTCACAATTTATATGTATGGATTCCTTATGGAGTCTATTTTTAAGTGAAACAAACTTCATAGTCATTGGATTTCTTTACAGAAAGAAATTTGATTTGTAGTGCACAGGGTCAGAGTAGCTGAACCCTGAAATAGGAGAGACTTTAACTAATAAACTGTACTAATTGGCCAGACCAAAAATTCAAGAAAACAATTATTAGATAGATATATGAGTCTAGTTTCAGGAAAAATTTACGGATCTTAATTTCTAGTTTCGGAACTCGAGATATGAATTTTGAAGTGACTGTGACGCAGTTAGCCATCTTGTCTGGAAATTTTAAAAATAAATTGTTTGAGTTGTTTAATTAATGAATTAAGTCCTTTAACACCTCGTGCTCGACTCCAACGATGGTCTCGGGTACGGGGACGTTACATTGGTGCTTGATATACATGTTTTGTAAAGTGATTTTGAGTAAAAATGCATATTAGGGATTAAATTGAGAAAAGTGTAAACTGAGGGGTTAAATTGTGAAATAAATGAAAATTTTGGGCTCTAGGAGTCCCTAGGAAATTCGGCTAAGCATGGATCTTCTTGAATTTTTTGTAAATTGTGTTTTTATGAAATAAGGACTAAATTGTATGAAATGTGAAACTTTAGGGGCTAAAGTGTAAAAATGCTCAAATAGGTATTTTTGGATGAAATTGAATGAATTGGTGATTAAATGGGTTAATTTTGAATACATATAGATCAAGAGAGAAAGGATTTGGATTTAGATTGTGGAAAATCAAAGGTTATCGAGTAATCGATTCGATTCGTCAATTCCGAGTACGAGGTAAGTTCGTACGTGATAAATATTTTTACAATTATGTTTCGAATGATTTAATATCGCGTAAATTATATGTATGAGACTACGGTTGAGTATGATGACAAATTGACTATGTTAGGCACTTCGTGTACATTTCGAGATAGCTTTGGCTATATATAGCACTCAATGCGCGAATTGGAATAGCTTCGGCTATATGTAGCACTAAGTGTGCGATACTGAGATAGCTTCAGTTTAATGTGATGGCACTAAGTTTACGATATCATTATAGATTCAATTAATCATTTTGGCACTAAGTGTGCAATTTCCTTGAGTATTGAAAGATTTCCTAATGGATTAACGTATTGAACAAAAAGGTGAAGATGTAATAATTAGATATAGGAGAGTACAGGTACGTACGATACCTATGTGGTAGTTGATACTTGATAAACCATAATTTATGCATATTTTTACCCTATGTTTAACGCATTTTATGGATGATTTCCCATTAGAATTGGTGAATTTGATGCTTCTAATGCTTTAATTTCATATTTTATACTTAGGAGAGCATAGGAGAGCGAAAGGAACGAGAAACGGGCAAAAAACGGAAAAAATGGGCCAAAGTACGAAATCAACACTTCTTGGACCTCCTCACATGGGCAGACCACACGGCTGTGTCAATTTGGCAGGCTCGAGCACGGCCTGAAGTAATCGTACACGGGTGTGTCACACGGGCATATCCCTGCCGAGCCTAAGTTGAGTCCAATTCGAAAAAGGCTAATTTTGAGGGCTCTTAGGCATTCCAAAGCCTATAAATACACCCTAGAGGAGGAAGAAAGGGAGACACACAGGGAGGGAGTAAGAAATTACTCCGAGGAAGCCGATTGATCCATCTCAGAAGTCGGATTCATGATCAAGACTGAAGATCTCTCCTCAATTTCCCCTTCAGGAGTTTTGGGTTTTCTTTATTATTTTGAGATGTTTTCTTATTTAGTTATGAACTAAAACCCCTAAATACCTAAGGGGAATGAAACCTAAGACGAATCTTGTTATTATTTTTTGAATTTTATGATAAATATTTAACTTGTTCTTAATTATGTGTTCTTAATTCTTGTTTTGATATCCTAGGATACTGATTCAAGATAATCTCTTATTCAGAGGAGGAATAGACCTTGTCTAAGAGTACATTTGTCATAATTAAGCGGAGTTGTCTGCACGCCTAGACATAGGGTGACAAGATTTTGTCGGATTAGGGTGAAACCTAATAAGGGGATCTATAGATCGAGTTAATGCAACCCTAGGGTGTTAATTAGAGAAAGGTCTCAATTATTCAATCTAAGGATTAGACGTTATTAGTCTTGAATAGGGATAATAACATAACTTAGGGATCTCTACGGAACAAGTTAAATGAATAAATCGTCCGATTCGGAGCCAGAATAACAAGTACAGTCTAGGTGGATTTTTCCTTAGGTATTGTCTTAATTCAATCGATTTTCCCAAAAGCAATTCCCCAATTCTATTCTTTGTGAGTTCTTAGTTTAGATAATTAGTTAGTTAAAACAAAACATCTTTATTCTTAGGCTAGATAATAAAAATATAGTCATTACTTGTTCTTTTAGTTCTTTTGGGTTCGACAATCCGGTCTTGCTAAAACTATACTACTATTCGATAGGTACACTTGCCTACATCGCGATAATAGTTAGTTTCAAGAACGATTAATTATAAATATTTAAAACCTATCATGAAATCACACGATCAATACTATGTGTAAGAGCATGATGGACTTGTATATATATGATAAATGGTCATGGATTAGAATCAGATGATGAAATGAGACTTACTAAGTGTTTATTAATTAATGATTTGTATATTATGAACTGTTCAGTAAATTTTTAGTACGAACTTACTAAGCTATGAAGCTTACTGTGTGTTATTTGTCTTTGTTTTATAGAGTATTGAAGCTAGCTCAGACATCGAGGATCATCGAGAACCATCATCACACTATTGACTACTAGTTGGTATTTTTGGATGCTTGTAAATATGGTATATGACATGTATAGGCTAGTAAGCTAATGGTATTTTTTGAGATTGATATAGCCATGTGATTTGGCTTGCTTTTGATGAAAATGTTAATATGTATTTGGTCATCTAAGTTAGCTTAAATTATGTGATGTATATGAGTTATCTTGTGTTTTGGCATAATTGCAATGATTGTTGATATGGCTAAGTCGATGCTCATTTGGTTAGTTATTAGTTGATGTATTATTGTTTGAAAGAATGGCATATTGTGGTCTAATTTTGAGATGGAAATATAGTGCAATTTGTGTCATGAAATAGAAGATAAGTTGATGAGTTAATGCATTTGGAAATTAGGTAAGTTGTGATGAGTTTGGCATAATGAATTGGTATGTTTGAATATGGAATTAAGTCGTTGAAATGGTTGTGAATAGATGGCATGATATGTGTATGATTTGGCATATTTTTGGTTGTCTATATATGTGTTAAAATGATACCATTTTGATGGCTAAGTGTGTATGAGAAAAGGGTGGCAAATTGGCTTTGCAAATAGCCTATTTTTGTCCACAAGGGCGTGTGTTCAGCTGTGTGCGACACACGGTCAAGCTACACGGTCTTATGTCCCTTGGGGTACCCTTCGAATTAAAGTCAGTATACCCTATAGGTTTGGCATGGCCTAGACAGATGGGTGTGTTTATTGGCCTTGTCTGGCACACGAGCTGACACATGGGCGTGTGGTCGACCGTGTGACCCAAGTTTGTAACCTCCCAAGTTTTTCCATGGCCATGCCACACGGGTGTGTCTTCAGCCGTGTGGTGCAAGTCAGTATATATGGCCTATTTTCACACGGCCTGTGACACGGGCGTGTTTGGTAGCCGTGTGAGGCACGGCCTGTTCACACGGGCATCTGACCCTTAATTGTGAGAAAATTTTCTAAGTTTCTATAAGTTTACAAATGTTATCAATTTAGTCCCAAACCTTGTTTAAGCATGTTTTAAGGTCTCATAGGACCTTACAAGGGACAATGTGATTGATATGGATGGATTGTGAGTATGAATGTATAAATGTTTGTGAATGAAGTGTGTTATCTAGTAATGCCTCGTAACCCTATTCTGGCAACGGATATGGGTTAGGGGTGTCACATGACTGCCCTAATGGACTTAGTACAGTAACCTCACTAGAAGTGCTCTCAACTGAAACCCCCAAGTTTTCTGATACTGTGCTAGCTACATAGGAGTGTGTAGAACCTATGTCTATCAAAGCAGTATAAGGTACCTCAAATATAAAGAACATATAGATGATAGCATCTCCGTCCTCTCGGAGTCTAGTAGCATAATCCAACGCAGGCTGTATCACCTCAGTTTAACTAACACCTCTGCCCGATGCTCTTTGCCTACGGCCTAAACCATTACCACCCCTAGCCAAACTATAACCCCTAGGTTGCTGCTGAACTGCCCTCTAGGGATGTACAGACCTGGTGTTGACGCTTGCATCTGATTTACCCGCTATGGACACACTCTGATACGATGTTCTAATGATCCACACCTTAGAAAAGCCCCAATCTGTCTTCAGCACTCGCTCGGATGGCGCCTACCACAGTTACTGCACGACTAAATACCAGTAGAAGCAACAGAAACCTCCACTCTACCGGCCCATCAGACCTAGCCTTTTTCTTAGGGCTTTGCACGGAACGAGAGGGCTCCAAATCCCTCTTATTCTTACCTCTCTCTATCCCTATTCTGGTGCTCCACGCGTTTTACATCCTCAGCGATTTTCGCATTTTCTACCAGAATAACAAACCCTCGCTCCCTCTGTAGAGAATCAATACCTTCAGACTGTCTCTTAACGCATCCTCAAACCAAACACACTGTTCATATTCAGATGCCACCATGCCTCGAGCGTAGCGACTCAATGTCAGAAATTCGACCTCATACTTAGCCATCAATCTGTCCCCTTGCATGAGATTCATGAACTCACGCCTACGAGCATCCACATAGCTCGCTCCCATATACTTACCCTGAAAGGTGGTCATAAAAAAATCCCAGGTCAGACGATTAGGCTGAGTACTCTCCTCAACCGTTAACCACTACGGGTATGCCTTATCACGAAGCAGGGAGACTACACCCTTCAATTTCTGCTTGGGAGTACAATCCAAATCGTTCATAATCCTCTCTAAGGCCTCTAGCCAATACTCAGCCATATTAAAGGTGACTCCAGTGATACCCCTAAACAGCTTAGCTCCATTAGACCAGAGTTGTTTAGTTATAGATCGTCGGCCCCCAGATCTAGAATGGGATCCAATGACCTCTCCAAAATCCTCAACATGGTTTGGGACAGTGCGTCAACGGCTTTGAGACCCAGTCTCAGTAGTAGGCAAAACTGGTGTCTCACTCGTAACTAGATTTGCAATACTGCCCAGAGAGGAAGACTCAGCTTGAGCCCCCTACAGCCTCTTCCATAGCCACAAGTACCACGTTTGCGAGTTCTACGAGTGCTTATTGTTTAATTCGAGGTTTATCTATATTAAAAGTTTTATGCATTAGTTTCAATATTTATTAGCAGATATTTTATGCACAATTTATCAAAAGTTCAGAAGTGTTTCCAGAGGTTTCAGTCTTTAACTATTTCAGTACAATCTCAAAAAGTACTAATTATAGCGTTTCCTAACTGTTCTAACTAAGTTTCAGAAGTACTTACAGGATCGGCGCCAGAGACTCAGTGTACCACATAATTTCTCAATTATTCAAATCATTTTAAACCCATACTTTTAAAAACAAAATTTTGGAGCTCAAAATTCACAGCTGAGTTTTGTAACCTGACTCTGATACCACTAAATGTAACATCCTAAACCCGGCCTAGACATTATGGCCGAATTCAGAGATGTCACAAAGAATGGTTTGAAAATAGATTTGTCTCATCAAATTATTCACATTGAATACCTTACATACATTCCCAATTTTACTGAAAATGTCATTTAATTAGTTCATTTGCTAAAATGCATACAGCAGAAGCCTGAAAACAATCGTTATCCTTTTAGAAATGCAGTTGCATTTTTTTAGGAAAACTTTGTTTGTGTAAAAGTTGTCATTTCCAAATAAACGTTTTGTCGTAGCATGCCTACCATTAGCAAGCAAAACCAAAGCCAACGGTTAAAGAGTCTCAAACAATCGAGAGAGTCCCAGAATTTACAAACTCTTAATGAATCTAAAATTTAATATAAAACCATAAATTAATAGCTGAAAATAATTTACGAATGAGTGGTCACCACTGAGTCTCCTGCCGCACCGATCCGCTTAAGTCTGTCGATTACTTGATAGAACAGACATGTAGATGTGAGTTTATGTAAACTCAATGTGTAACCCAGTAAAATTAAACATGCAATCATATAGAATCATATACACATATAGAAACAGATACAAATACAGATCCGAGCTCAAACCTATTTCAGATACAGATACAGTAAATAGAATCAGATAATCAGAATCCTACCCCCATCCTCTACACACCATCTCCAACCATCCCAACACACCATGTGGGGTTAAAAACACCCACCCATCCCTACACACCAGGTTGTGCCGTTACGGCACGTATTAGATATAGTGCAGCCAAGCTGCCAGATAATAGGCAATGACCACCGTACAGAACACTTCCCCCATCAATACAAAACCTACCCTACAATTATATACAACACAAGTACAGAATATCCTACGAGACATGCTCAACATGTTATGTACGGATATCAGAATAATCAGATATGCATGGTATTATCATACTTAGAACAAATCATCAACCTATCAGATCTACAGTTTTGGGGTTAGATGAACCCTTACCGACCCTATAGTAGGCCCACAGTCGATTGGGACAACCGGTGCGACCCTAGGAGAAATTTCAAAAATTTGGGCCTACAAGCCCGTGTGGGCCCACATGCCTAGATTGGCCTTACCTGTGTGGCCCACACGACTTGTCCCAAGAATCCACACACCCGTGTGTCATGCCCGTGTGGGCCTACACTCCCAAATCGACCTAGCCCGTATAGCCCACACGGCCACAATCGAGCCACCACACGGCCAGGTTCTCACACACAACCTACCACATAGGTGACCATATGCCCGTGTGGCGTCAAAACCTCATTTTCTGTGTTTCAGGCACACTCCTGGGATCGATTTGATGCAAAAACACACCCGAGCCTTCTAGAACCTAGAATCGACATTTCCAAATTTTGAATTTTGTAACACCATCAAATCTCCACCGGGACAATTTCACAACGAAACCTTACAACATTAAACAATGCACACGAATACTTACCGCTAATGAACAGCAACCCCCAAAACTTAAATCACTGCAGGAACCTTACCGATCCTTGACCTTCACCTAAATCGAGAGTAACAAAAAAAAAACCCTCTCATGAAACACTTAGTTGAAAAATGATAAGATCCTAACAATACAAAACTTATTAAACGAGAACAGTCAAACGTTGCACAAAAAGAATGAAACAGATTCAGAAAATAAATTGAAAAGAAGTGGGAAAGAGAGAGACATAATTTAAGTAGAGAGGAGAAGATAAAGAACGTCAGTTTTTCATGGAACAATTTTAAAAAAAAAAGAATAAAACAGAATTATCCCAAATCCCCCCCTTTTTCTCCCACTAACCCACTAACATCCAACATCTTCAAACTTTTAGTTCAACCAAAACTCCCTCCGATAATCGAGCAAAAATTAATTACCCACGCCAATGCAGGGATTCAAACAGGACCTCCAACACACCACTCCCTTACCACCTGAACCAGTAGACTCATTTTGATATGAGTTTACTGGAAATTAAATATAAGCCCACTGACCAAGGATAAGGCTTAGATTCAAAAATAACAAAAATTTGCTAAAGGTAGGGCTTGAACTTGGGACCTGTCACACACATCCAGAACACATAACCACTGAAGCAGATAGATATTTGCTGGAAACTTAAAAAAACATAAATAAGAAAAATTAGGGAGTTACAGAAGAACACTTGAGCTAAATGAATACAATGAAATCTGACAAGTTTTTACAAGAAAATGTACAAAAGAATTAAACTCTTGGTTGTTTTGATTGATCTTTTAGCTTTTCACATTACTCTATACCTTGCTAGACCTTTGGAAGATGATATTTATACCCTCAAATTGATTTCCAATCGCTGTGGTTGTTGTGGAAGTAAATATAGTAGTTGAGGATGAAATACTAGGTCATTAATTGCACTTCCAGCAACGAGTATTGATACTGTAACACCCCTAACTTGTGACCGACGCCGGTGTCGGACACGAGGGGTTAACGAGACAAATCCTCTTAAAGTACCGACCAATTTGGCATTTCTGGACAGGCTGGAAAACTGCGTCACCGTCGCCTTAAAAATCATATCTCGAGTTCCAAAACTCGGAAACTGGTTTCGTAAATTTTCCCTGAATTTAGACTCATATACCCATCCATGGATTTATTTTTAGAATTTTTGGTTGGGCCAATTGGTACAGTTTATTAGTTAAAGTCACCCATGTTACAGGGATCGACTGCTCTGACCTCCGCGCGTTACAACTTGAATATCTTTCTGTACAGGGATTTAATACTGGTGCCGTTTGTTTCTAATGAAACTAGACTCAAAATGGAATCTGTACATATAAGGAATGACTCCTAATTCTTTCTGGATAATTTATGGTAAATTTTAAAAGTCGCGACAGGGGACCCAGAAATCGTTCTGGCCCTGTCTCACGAGAACTTTAATATTTCCCAGTATACTGCTCATATGGTCGTTTCGTTTCGTCCATATAAAATAGATTCATCAAGGATCAGTTCCATAATTTACTCACTATTTAATTCTACTTCTACTATTTTTAGTGATTTTCAATCTCATCTCACTGCTGCTGTCCGCAACAGTTACTGCAGTAGACTATGCCAATTTCATGAATTTTTCCTTGGCCTTAATCACCCATCATACATGACACAATTTATGGCCACCTTAACAAAATTTGAGTTTCTAAGACTCGTGGCTATAGGTTCTAGCATCCCACTTGGCGACCACATAGGCCATTTTCACATGGCTTAAAGTTTACAACCCACAATTCGACAAAATATAATAGCCTATACATGCCAAATGTTCTTCAACAACAAAAACAATACCACAAGATTTCAGCGGTGTGATGACTTCAACGACGGTTCCGAGCACGCAACAATACGAGTCCAAGAGACCTAAAATGGGTGACAAGAAAACACCGAGTGAGTTTACAACTCAGTAAGTCATAAGCATTCATCAATCCACTGATAAAGTTACTACTACATGTACAACAAATGAGGCTAGGTACTCGTCCATATCGAATCTATACCATAATACCTCGGACCTTTCAGTCCAATCTCATACCAATTCATACATCCACATTTCATATTCTACACAACAAGATAATCGAAGCATTTTTACACATTAACTCAATTTCCAGCACAACCATACAATTTCAATCATCACATAGATTTAAGGCTTACCAAATTCAACCCCAAGCATGAACGTATTCTCTATTCGTCATTGAGCTCGAGGTACTTACCCGATCCGCTGTCCATACTCAATTCAATGGAGACACACCCTCCATTTATATAGAGTTCGCACACACAGTGCTTACTACTCGATTTCGCACACTTAGTGCCACGTAATTTAAGCTCGCACACACAGTGCCATACCCTCCGAGCTCGCACACCCAAAGTGCCGTATTTTTTTCCAGCTTGCACACTTAGTGCCAAATATTTCCAGCACGCACACTTAGTGCCATATATTTCCAGCACGCACACTTAGTGCCAATCTCGACACCATACACCGTATTGCCAAGACACATAGTGCCGAAAGCAAACTTTCTACACATTCCACTATTTCTTTTACATTCAACAATTATCCTCATTCCATACACATACAATTTCATTTATACATATATATATATAGCATTCCATTAAACACAATTGCATAGATTTTCCAATCATTTAAGCAATATCAAATATATGCGCTTAATGACTTACCTCGGATGTTGTCGAACGTCTTCAACGGCTATTCAATTACTTTTTCCTTTCCTTTATCGGATCTAGTTCCCCTTTGCTCTTGAGCTTAATATTAACAAATAAATTGATTCAATCATTTTGAATATCAAAGGGGAAATTCAAGGTACTTAGCCCTTATATATTAGGCATTAGAGTCATATATGTATGCAATCATGAATCAAATTCCACATATTAGCCCATATTTTCCTTTAGCCGATTTTTCTAAGTCAAGATTAAGCCACCAATATGCTCACTTATGGCGAATATACGAAATCACCCATCTATGCATTCAATCATGTGGCCGAATGTGCATGTTCCAATATAACACCATTTCCATTTCGTTTAACACTTACATTTACCACATATCAATTTAGAGACTCTACTAACCCATCATACATCCGCAATAGTCTATAGCTCTTTCGGCCCTCCTTTCACAACATAATAAAACTTAATTTCAAAATCATTAGTGAGCATTTTATTTAGGCATGTACATCTACAACCAATTCATCATATAAACATCTTTGAATTCACTCAAACATTCTCAATACAACACATTGCCCACTAGCAATTAGTTCATCAAACCAACATTTGACCCTATTTCCTTTAACACCATTGCATTCGCAATGACCACATCATTTAACCAACTAAATAATAAACCACAACATTTAAATTCATCTTATTCTTCTCCCATTTGACCGAATGAATATCAAATGCAACTCAACTAACAACAACATTTTTTATTTTTCTTTCTAAAATGTATATACACTCTTACGACCATGAATCCTACTCATCCAAGCATCAATTAAGCTACTTAACAAGTAATTAACATCCCAAAGAAACTTATCAAAATGACACTAATTTAGCACTTGCCGAATGGATATTGAGCTATGGACTCATGAAATTAAACCATAGGTCAACTAAGCTATGTACTTATCCATTTAGTCTCATAGTCAATTAAAAGAAAAATCACCATGCATACCTTAGACTAGGATAGCCATGGCGAAATACCTTAGTTTCTCCTCTTCAAATTTCAACTTTTTTTTTTGGTTTTCTTTGCTCAATTCACGGCAAGGGGAAAGGATGAGCATTCTTTTTTTTTTCTTTTCTTTTCTTTCTTTACTAACATTATTTTATCTCCAATGACCCATTCCTTATTACAAAATCTAATTAAACATATATATTGCCCATCAATATCCTATCTTGGCCGCCACCATTAATAAATTGGGCAATTTGACATGCAAGTCCACCTTTGTGTTAACATGCACTAATAAGCCATTTAAAATTAGCCTATCATATTTCACCATGTCTCACATTGATCCCTATTTAATAATTTCTCATACAATTGGTAAAATTAGAGAATGAAACTTCCACATGTGCATGTACACACACAATAAGCATAGAGTATAACAATTAATTATTTTTATGACTCGGTTTTGTGGTCCCGAAACCACTTTCCGACTAGGGTCAATTTTGGCTGTCACAACTCTCCCCACTTAAGGAATTTTCGTCCCGAAAATCTTACAGATAAATAGGCTCGGTATCGCTCTTTCATAGAGTCCTCGAGTTCCCAAGTGGCTTCTTCATTTCGTGTTTATGCCACAACACCTTTACCAATGGAATTTTCTTGTTTCGTAGCTCTTTTACTTCACGCATCGAATGCGAACCGGCTCTTCTTCATAGCTCAAATTAGGTGAACCTCGACCTCGGATGGAGTAATTACGTGTCGGGTCGACCTATATCGTCAAGCATCGAAACATGGAAAACGTTGTGAATCTTTTCGAGCTCGGGGTAATATTAATCGATACGCCATGGCCCAACTCGTTCAGATACTTCAGATGGACCGATGAACCTCGGACTCAATTTGCCCTTACGGCCAAATCTAAGCACCTTCTTCCGTGGTGAAACTTTGAGAAAGACCTTGTCTCCAACCCGATATTCAACATCTTTTCTTTTCAAATCCGCATACGACTTTTGGCGATCCAAGCGACTTTCAAACTTTCACGAATTACTCGAACTTTTGCTCGGCATCCTTAACCAAATCAACCTCAAGAATTTACCTTCACTAAGTTCACCAGAATAATGGGGTACGGCATTTACGACCGTATAAAGCCTCGTAAGGCGCCATCTTAATACTTGATTGAAAGCTATTGTTGTAGGCGAATTCAATCAAAGGTAAATACCGTTCCCATGAACCACTAAACTCAAGGATGCAACATCTCAACATATCCTCGAGTATTTGAATTATCCGTTCGGATTGACCATCGGTTTGGGGATGAAAAGCGGTGCTAAAATGCAGCTTGGTACCCAAAGCATCTTGCAATTTCTTCCAAAATCGCGACGTAAATCTTGGGTCTCTATCCGACACGATAGAAATAGGCACCCGTGTAATCTCACAACTGAGAAACGTACAATTCCGCTAATTTGTCCATTGAAAATCCGTGACGACGGGATAAAGTGAGCCGACTTAGTTAGTCTATCGACAACGACCCAAATCGCATCCTTCTTACTCACTGACAATGGCAGTCCGGATACAAAGTCCATTGTGACTCGATCCCATTTCCATTCGGGTATCATGATCGGCTGAAGTAATCCCGATGGCACTTGATGTTCCGCTTTCACTTGTTGACATATCGACACCTTGAAACAAATTCGAAATGTCTCGTTTCATAGGGCCACCAAAATTGGCGTTTGGTCATTGTACATTTTAGTACTACCCGGGTGGATTGACATTCGACTACAATGGGCTTCATTTAGAATTATCGAAATAAGTTCAATTCTTTGGAACACACGACGACTTCGAACCTCAAACAATCGTCATCATCAATTTGAAACTCGATTCCTTGTTCGAACACACTCGGCCCGCTTTGCAAGCAACTCCTCATCAACTTTCGAGCTTCCCGATTTGATGAGCCAACAATGGTTTGGCCTTTAATTCGCTACTAACACATTGTCGGGTAGAATAGACAAGTGTACATTCATCGTCAGAAGCAAACAAAGTGATTTCCGACTTAAGGCATCCGCAACCACATTGGCCTTTCCGGGTGATAATCAATAACGAGTTCATAATCTTTTAACAACTCGAGCCATCGTCTTTGTCGCAGATTTAAGTCTCTTTGAGTCATCAAATATTTGAGACTTTTGTGATCCGAATACACTTGGCACTTCTCACCAAATAAGTAATGTCGCCATATCTTTAAGGCGAATACGATGGCAGCCAATTCGAGGTCATGGGTTGGATAATTTTTCTCATGTGGCTTTAATTGTCTCGACGCATAGGCCACAACTCGACCTTCTTGCATCAATACGCAACCTAACCCAAGTAGGGAGGCATCACTATAGATGACAAACTCTTTGCCGATTAATTTGTACTAGAACTGGAGCTTTCGTCAAATGGGTTTTCAATTGGTCGAAACTTTTCTGACACTTTTCCGTCCATTCAAATTTGACATCTTTCTGAAGCAGTTTTGTCATGGGTGTGGCTATCATCGAGAATCCTTTCACAAACCGTCGGTAGTAACCGGCAAGCCCCAAAAAGCTCCTAACTTCGGTAACATTCCTTGGAGGTTTCCAATTGACTATGGCCGAAATTTTGTTCAGGTCCACCCTGACACCCGATGCGGACACCACGTGCCCCAAAAAGCTAACCTCTTTCAACCAAAATTCACATTTACTGAACTTTGCGTATAACTGCTTATCTCGTAAGATTTGCAACACTAGCCTCAGGTGTTCAAAGATGTTCGGTTTCATCTTCGAATAGACCAAAATGTCATCGATAAATACAACTACGAACCGATCCAAGTATGGCCTGAAAATTCTATTCATTAAATCCATAAACACCGCTGGGGCATTAGTGAACCCAAACGGCATCACCAAGAATTCGTAGTGACCGTACCTCGTTCTAAAAGCGGTTTTGGTATGTCCGATTCTCGGACCCTCAACCGATAGTACCCGACCTCAAATCTATCTTTGAAAACACCAAGGCTCCCTTTAATTGATCAAACAAATCGTCAATTCGTGGCAATGGATATTTATTCTTTATCGTCACTTTATTGAGTTGACGATAGTCGATGCACAACCTCATGGTTCCGTCCTTCTTCTTCACAAACAATACAAAGCGCCCCATGGAGAAAAACTCGGTCGAGCGAAACCTCTATCCGTCAATTCTTGCAATTGAACCTTCAATTCCTTTAATTCCGTTAATGCCATACGACACGGGGCTATTGAAATCGGCGTAGTACCGGTACAACCGATGCGAATTCCACTTCTCGAACCGGTGGCAATCCGGTAACTCCTCGGGAAAAACATCCGAATACTCACAAACCACCGGTACCGATTCAAGTTTCCTTTCCGTCTCTTTACTCCCAAACACATACGCAAGGTATGTTTCACACCCTTTTTCACATATCTTGACGGTCATAGAAGATATTATTGTCGGCACTCCTTTTAAATCAAGAGACTCGACTCGGACTACCTCATTATTTGCACTCCTCAAATCAATGGTTTTCCTTTGCGTCCACCACCTTGCATCATGCACGGTCAGCCAATCCATACCAAGAATAACATCGAATTCATGAAATGGTAGAAGCATCGATCGGTAGGAAAACAGATTCTCGAATTATTAGGGGCATCTCTTGCACACTTTATCAACAAGCACGTATTGACCCAAAGGGTTTGACACTGAATTACGAACTCGAGAGACTCAACGGTAGAGTCTTCTTGGATGCTAAGGTTTCACATACATATGAGTGAGTAGAGCGGGGTCAATCAATGCAATCACAATAGTATCAAAGAGAGTAAAAGTACCGGTGATAACGTCGGGGAGGATGCCTCCTCTCGTCTTGCGGATGGCATATGCTCTAGCAGAGTACGGGTCTCGGATCGGACAGCCGTATTAGAGGCTCCTCTCGATTACCACCCCTACCTCCAGAGATTCTCGGGGCCTACCTCCATTGTCGTTCCACTAGGTCTTGCACCTTGCGTCTTATTCCTCTCATCTAGCTCGTGCAATCTCTAATGAAGTGGTCCTTGAACCGCATCCATAACAGCCCTATTAATGACTTACCCCAACATTCACCTAGGTGTCGTCTTCCACATTGGGGGCATTCGGTCTCTCTTGATGATTATTGCCCACACTAGCTACTGAAGTAGCTCGAGTCCGCCAATGGTCGGGCTCTAATGGAAATTCCATGATCGTCCTCGACTTCTTGGTGTCCTCCCCGAACCTCTTTTTACCGAGAACGGAGCTTTACTCGTCGATCTTTTACGGTAATCTCTTGCTTCAAATTCAGCCTTCTTCTTCTCCTTCCCAAGTTCTTCCGCCTTGCAGGCTCGTTCGACTAGCGTCACGAACTCCTTTATCTCCAAAATTCCCACTAGTAACTTTAACTCTTCATTCAATCCTTCTTCAAATCTTTTGCACATCGCAACCTCATCAGCCACACACTCCCGAGCATACCGACTAAGTCTTACGAACTCATGTTCGTATTCAGATACTGGTCATCCGCCTTGCTTGAGTTCCAAGAATTCCTTACGCTTCTGATCGATGAACCGTTGACTAATGTATTTCTTTCGAAATTCGGATTGGAAGAAATCCCAAGTAACTCGTTCATTTGGGACTATGGAAATTAAAGTCCTCCACCAATAGTAAGCTGAGTCTCGCAACAAGGATATAGCACACTTAAGACATTCGTCGGGTGTGCATGACAGTTCATCTAATACTCTAATGGTGTTATCGAGCCAGAACTCGGCCTTTTCAAGCATCATCAGTAACTATGGCCTTGAACTCCTCGCCCCACGCTTCCTAATCAAGTCCACGGTGGTTTACTCAGCCTCACAGGATCGAGAATCGGAGGCATTGCGGGCTCTTGGGTGGAGTGTTTAAATTCGGGAATGGTTGGACAGCGGGTTGGTTCGGGCATATTGCGCGACCCACTCATTCATCATAGTGAAGAAGGCTTGTTTCGCCCTTCATTTTGATTATTCGCGGATGACTGAGGCTCAACAGCGGTGTCCCTTGCGCAGAGCAGCCGCTACACTTTCAACGTCATCCGCCAAGGGTCTCTCTACCCGGTTCCATCGCTAATCAAAACAAAAATTTCAACCGTCAAGTCATCACATTATTAAGCACTATCAATTTGGCATGTATAGCTAGACTCACACGCGCTATGGTAGTCCTAGAACCGACTAAACCATAGCTCTGATACCAATAAAATTGTAACACCCTAACTCGTGACCGACGCCGTGTCGGACACGAGGGGTTAACGAGACAAATCCTCTTAAAGTACCGACCAATTTGGCATTTCTGGACAGGCTGGAAAACTGCGTCACCGTCGCCTTAAAATCATATCTCGAGTTCCAAAACTCGGAAACTGGTTTCGTAAATTTTCCTGAATTTAGACTCATATACCCATCCATGGATTTATTTTTAGAATTTTTGGTTGGGCCAATTGGTACAGTTTATTAGTTAAAGTCACCCATGTTACAGGGATCGACTGCTCTGACCTCCGCACGTTACAACTTGAATATCTTTCTGTACAGGGATTTAATACTGGTGCCGTTTGTTTCTAATGAAACTAGACTCAAAATGGAATCTGTACATATAAGGCATGACTCCTAATTCTTTCTGTATAATTTATGGTAAATTTTCAAAGTCGCGACAGGGGACCCAGAAATCGTTCTGGCCCTGTCTCACGAGAACTTTAATATTTCCCAGTATACTGCTCATATGGTCGTTTCGTTTCGTCCATATAAAAATAGATTCATCAAGGATCAGTTCCATAATTTACTCACTATTTAATTCTACTTCTACTATTTTTAGTGATTTTTCAATCTCATCTCACTGCTGCTGTCCGCAACAGTTACTGCAGTAGACTATGCCAATTTCATGAATTTTTCCTTGGCCTTAATCACCCATCATACATGACACAATTTATGGCCACCTTAACAAAATTTGAGTTTCTAAGACTCGTGGCTATAGGTTCTAGCATCCCACTTGACGACCACATAGGCCATTTTCACATGGCTTAAAGTTTACAACCCACAATTCGACAAAATATAATAGCCTATACATGCCAAATGTTCTTCAACAACAAAAAATAATACCACAAGATTTCAGCCGGTGTGATGACTTCAACGACGGTTCCGAGCACGCAACAATACGAGTCCAAGATACCTAAAATGGGTGACAAGAAAAACACCGAGTGAGTTTACAACTCAGTAAGTCATAAGCATTCATCAATCCACTGATAAAGTTACTACTACATGTACAACAAATGAGGCTAGGTACTCGTCCATATCGAATCTATACCATAATACCTCGGACCTTTCAGTCCAATCTCATACCAATTCATACATCCACATTTCATATTCTACACAACAAGATAATCAAGCATTTTTACACATTAACTCAATTTCCAGCACAACCATACAATTTCAATCATCACATAGATTTAAGGCTTACCAAATTCAACCCCAAGCATGAACGTATTCTCTATTCGTCATTGAGCTCGAGGTACTTACCCGATCCGCTGTCCATACTCAATTCAATGGAGACACACCTCCATTTATATAGAGTTCGCACACAGTGCTTACTACTCGATTTCGCACACTTAGTGCCACGTAATTTAAGCTCGCACACACAAGGCCATACCCTCCGAGCTCGCACACCCAAGGCCAGATTTTTCCAGCTTGCACACTTAGTGCCAAATATTTCCAGCACGCACACTTAGTGCCATATATTTCCAGCATGCACACTTAGTGCCAATCTCGACACCATACACCCGTATTGTTCGCACACATAGTGCCGAAAGCAAACTTTCTACACATTCCACTATTTCTTTTACATTCAACAATTATCCTCATTCCATACACATACAATTTCATTTATACATATATATATATAGCATTCCATTAAACACAATTGCATAGATTTTCCAATCATTTAAGCAATATCAAATATATGCGCTTAATGACTTACCTCGGATGTTGTCGAACGCCTTCAACGGCTATTCAATTACTTTTTCCTTTCCTTTATCGGATCTAGTTCCCTTTGCTCTTGAGCTTAATATTAACAAATAAATTGATTCAATCATTTTGAATATCAAAGGGAAATTCAAGGTACTTAGCCCTTATATATTAGGCATTAGAGTCATATATGTATGCAATCATGAATCAAATTCCACATATTAGCCCATATTTTCCTTTAGCCGATTTTTCTAAGTCAAGATTAAGCCACCAATATGCTCACTTATGGCGAATACACGAAATCACCCATCTATGCATTCAATCATGTGGCCGAATGTGCATGTTCCAATATAACACCATTTCCATTTCGTTTAACACTTACATTTACCACATATCAATTTAGAGACTCTACTAACCCATCATACATCCGCAATAGTCTATAGCTCTTTCGCCACTCCTTTCACAACATAATAAAACTTAATTTCAAAATCATTAGTGAGCATTTTATTTAGGCATGTACATCTACAACCAATTCATCATATAAACATCTTTGAATTCACTCAAACATTCTCAATACAACACATTGCCCACTAGCAATTAGTTCATCAAACCAACATTTGACCCTATTTCCTTTAACACCATTGCATTCGCAATGACCACATCATTTAACCAACTAAATAATAAACCACAACATTTAAATTCATCTTATTCTTCTCCCATTTGACCGAATGAATATCAAATGCAACTCAACTAACAACAACATTTTTTTTTTTTCTTTCTAAAATGTATATACACTCTTACGACCATGAATCCTACTCATCCAAGCATCAATTAAGCTACTTAACAAGTAATTAACATCCCAAAGAAACTTATCAAAATGACACTAATTTAGCACTTGCCGAATGGATATTGAGCTATGGACTCATGAAATTAAACCATAGGTCAACTAAGCTATGTACTTATCCATTTAGTCTCATAGTCAATTAAAAAGAAAAATCACCATGCATACCTTAGACTAGGATAGCCATGGCGAAATACCTTAGTTTCTCCTCTTCAAATTTCAACTTTTTTTTTTTGGTTTTCTTTGCTCAATTCACTGCAAGGGGAAAGGATGAGCATTCTTTTTTTTTTCTTTTCTTTTCTTTCTTTACTAACATTATTTTATCTCCAATGACCCATTCCTTATTACAAAAATCTAATTAAACATATATATTGCCCATCAATATCCTATCTTGGCCTACCACCATTAATAAATTGGGCAATTTGACATGCAAGTCCACCTTTGTGTTAACATGCACTAATAAGCCATTTAAAATTAGCCTATCATATTTCACCATGTCTCACATTGATCCCTATTTAATAATTTCTCATACAATTGGTAAAATTAGAGAATGAAACTTCCACATGTGCATGTACACACACAATAAGCATAGAGTATAACAATTAATTATTTTTATGACTCGGTTTTGTGGTCCCGAAACCACTTTCCGACTAGGGTCAATTTTGGGCTGTCACAGATACCTACTAAAAGGTATCAATATTTTTTTGTAATTAATGCAAATTTTAGTGACCATTAGAGTAGGAATATCGATACCTTTGGAAATATATAGATACCTTAAGAAAAGTATTGAAACTGGATCGATACCTACCAGGGTTTGAAAGAAACAGAATGTTAATTTAGTATCAAAACACTTTAATTTGTTATATAAAAACATATTATCCAATAAGGCTAAGTTTAAAAATCTCCCCCTTTTTGATATAACAAAACATTTTTGTAAATTTAATTTTGAATAGATTACTCTCTCTTAATAAAAGTCATTCTTCAATTTAAGCTCCCTCAATATAAATATCATTTTCAATTTAAGGCATAAATATTTGGAGCATAAATATTTGAAATAAGCACAAATTTAAGATTCATTTTCATTTGAAAATTTGATCACTAATCTTGGCATATAAGCAATCAATAAACCATTAAAATTTAACTTTCTCTTCTCCCCTTTTTGTTGTATCAAAAAAGAAAATAAACAATAAAGCTCTCAAGAGGAAGAAAAAAGTGGTTAGTTCAAAGATAGATATTAAACATAAAGAACTAATGAACTACCATACCAATCAACATTAAGGTGCAATCACATAAAATTTGCCTTTGATCACCTTGAAGCAATACACCTTACCTAGAAACATAGAATTAAGTTTTTGGTAACAAATATCTTTTGGGTCCATGATCATTAGTCTTCAAAATCCTAGCCCCTTTAAGTATCCATTTTGAAAGAGCTTCCTTGTCTTGAGTATCACTAAGTCCTTTAGGGACCCATACACTCTTAACAAGTTTTCAATGGTAAAATCTTGAGGGACCTCTATATTTATAGAAATTAAAGCTACTTTTAACAAAGTTTTTCTTTGAATTTTCTCCTATTTCAAAAAATTTGTTATAGTGAGCTTTTTCATTCTTAAGCAACTCAAGTTGCTTTTGATGATCTTCATGAACTTTTGAAAGTAAATTATGGAAGTCTAAATTTTTCTTTCCAAAGTCCTTAATAATTTTTTGCATTTTGTTTACTTTCTCTTCAAGTTCATTATTGGTTTCAGAAAGTAACTCATTTTCATTTCTCAATCTTGAAACATTTTTATTGTGTTTTGACATCATAACTACAAATTTCAAACCCAATTTGTGACAGCCCTAAATTGACCCTAGTCGGAAAGTGGTTTCGGGACCGCTAAACTGAGTCACCGAAGTATTTGAATATAATATTTATTGTCTAAAATATGTGAATATGAATGTGTGAAAGTTTTAAGCTTCAATTTAGTCAATTGCATGTGAATTTAGTTAATAGGACTTATGTGTGACACTTTTGAAATGTGATAGGTTAATCTATAAGGATCTATTAATGCATGTTAGAAAATGCTTGTACTTGCATGTCAAATTACCCAAAATTTTAGGTAGTGGCCGGCCATGCTATGGGTTAAAACATCTTATAAACATTTTGTGTTAATATTTTGTGTTAGAAATAATAAAATAAAAGGTTAGTAATAAAGTAATGGAAATTGGGGGGTGATGAAAACAAAGTGAGAGTTTGGTTCATCTTGGCCGAAAAACCAAGTAAAAGAAAGAAAGAAAGGTTTGAAGAAGTTCGGCCATGCTTGTAACTAGGTTGAGGTATGTTTGATGTTATTCCATGAAATTCATGCATATTTTTAGTTGTTAGTTTGAATTCTACCTAGCCCATGGTTTAAAATTTTGCTATTTGATGGAGATGATACTCGGCCATGGATGTTGTCTTTCTTGGTTGGTGTTTGATGTTGTGGTGATGAGGCATGAAGATGATTGAGTTTGAGTGTTTAAATAAAAGGATTGGATGTGAGTGTGTGTGAGAATTTGAAAAGGATGGGTCTTAGCAACTTCATGAGGTGTTCGGCCATGGTGCTAAAATGTTGTATTTATGTTTAAACTTAAAATTATTTAGTTATATGGTTAGTATAGGTATGGATGACCGAATATGAGAGCATGAATAGATGAAGAGTTTTGTAATTATAAACAAAATTGGTTAATTGATATGTGGTAAATGTTAAGTGTTAAATGAAATGGAAATGATATCATATTGGAATATGTATATTCGACCACATGAATGAATACATAGATTCATGTTGCATATATTCGGCCTTTAATTAAGGATGTAGGTGATAGTGATAGATTGATGTTGCACATTCGGCTATAGGTAAGCATATTGATGATTTTATCTTGACTTAGATAATCGGCTAAAGGAGAATATTGGCTAATATGTTTAATTGATTCATGATTTCATATATATATGACTCTAATGTCTAATGTATATATGGGCTAAGTACCTTGAGTTTCTCTTTGATGTTCAAAATGATTAAATCAATTTATTTGTTAAATTAAGCTCAAGAGCAAAGGGGAACTAAATCTGATAAAGGAAAGGAAAAAGTAATTGAATAGCTGTTGAAGTCGTTCGACAACATCCGAGGTAAGTCTTCGAGTAATGGAACTTAGTTTATGATTTGATTAAGTCATGACATATAAGCATAACAAATAAACGGTGATATAACGATTCTACTTGAATTATATATTGAGGTAATTGGCTTATACTTATGACGGGCAGCCGAATGCGTATAGAGATCATGTTATAAAGCGAATCAAAATCATGCCCTTTGTATGTGGCTTTTGAGCCGAAAATGGTAATGGTTGATAAGTGTCTTGTGTTTGAATTCTAGTAATGAAAATGAAATATAGATGTGTTATGATTTATTGATATATGTGCATGATTATTCGGATGATAACGGACTAAGATCCAAGGCATTTGTGCTAGTGACTATATCCGGGTTAAGTCCCGAAGGCATTTGTACGAGTTACTATATCCGGTTAAGTCCCAAGGCATTTGTGCGAGTTACTATATCCTGCTAAGTCCCGAAGGCATTTGTGCAAGTTACTATATCTGGCTAAGTCCCAAGGCATTTGTGTGAGTTGTTATATCCGCTAAACTCAAGGTACTTGGGTTTGGAAATGAGCGATCTTGCTGTAATAATTTCAATTAATACGCTCATAAAATCCAAACGATAAGGTATGTTTCAGATATGCATCGGAAAGTTGATTCCTTTTAAATAGTATTCGCTCAATTGATTAACAAACTTAGGCCTTAGTTAGGTTTGATCCCCATGTATGAATATACTTGGTTGAAGCGTGAAGTAAGTATGATTTTGGGAATATGCGATATGCAATTATTCATTTAGTCATATGAACGCTATACTTTAGTCGTAAATAATTTCATTACTTAAACTTACTAAGCATTAAAATGCTTATTCGTTGCTTTGATTCTCTGTTTTATAGATTTTGTTCGTCACCATCGGACTCAGGCGTGTCAAAGTCGAAGTCGTCCACACTATCAAAGCCCTTTTGGTACTCTTTTAGTTGAACTTTGATAATGGCATGTATAGGACTGACCTTTGTTGTTAATCAAGTACCTTTTGGTAATGTATATATTCGGATAGCCATGTGAAAATGGCTTATATATATTTTGAGCATGGCATTATAATCATTTTTTATATTTTTCATTGAGTGGTATGGAAATTCTTGGTAATGATTAGCCATTGGAATGGTTAATCACGATCATTTTGGTGCTATGTATGACAAATGGCTAGTTGATTCATGGAAAACTATGAAATAGGTGAAAATTACCTTAAACTAGATGCTGACAGCAGCAGTGATATGAGTTTGAAAACTCACCAAAAATAGTATAAATGTAATTAAATAATGAATAAATTATGTGATCGAATCTTGATGAGTCTATTTTCATATGAAAGAAACGGAATGACCATATGAGCCGTATTTTATGAGATGTTTAAGTTTTCGTGAAATAGGGCCAGAGCTATTTCTGGATTCCCTATTCTGACTTTAGAAATTCACTATAAATTAACCAGAGATAATTATAAGTCATGCTCTATATGTACAGATTCCTTTTTTAGTCTAGTTTCATTAGAAACAAATGGCATAAGTATTGAAGCCCTGTACAGGGAGATATCTGAGTCGTAATGCATGAAGGTCAGAGTAGTCAAACCCTGAAATAGGGGAGAGTTTAATTAATAAACTGTACTAATTGGCCCGACCAAAAATTCTAGAAACAAATTTTTAGATGGAGATATGAGTCTAGTTTCAGGAAAAATTTACGGAATCAGTTTTTGAGTTTTGGAACTCGAGATATGATTTTTAAAGTGACTGTGATGCAATTAGCCAGCTTGTCTGGAAATTTTAAAATGAACTGTGTAAGCAAATGAATTAAGTCCGTTAACACCCCGTGTTCGACTCGATAACGGTCTCTGCATGTATGCTACAATTTTATTGGTATAAGAGCTATGGTTTAGTCGATTCTAGGACTACCGTAATACGTTCGGGTTTAGCTATACATGCCATTATGTGTTTATTTGATAGTGTGGTGATTTCTGATAGTTAAAAATGTGTTTACTTATAGTAATGGATCCCGATCCCAACCGAGTGGTAGCTGATGATGTTGTGAGTGTAGTGCCTGCTCCCGCGCAAGGGACAGCACCGGTGGACTCTCAACCTATTGCTAGTAATCAGAATGATGAAGCTAGACAGGCTTTTTATAGCGTGATGAATGATTGGTTCAATCAGTATATTCGAACTAATACGGCTATTCCACAACCCCCATTCCCGACTAATACAACCCCTACACCTGCGATACCTCCGGTAACTGACCAAATAAGGTTAAATAAGCCCCGCTGATGTAATCCGAAAACACGGCTATCTGAATTTAAAGCTACGAGCAACGATTTATGCCGAGCAAGCTGAATTTTGGTTGGACAACACTATTCGGGTACTTGATGAACTATCTTGCACACCCGATGAATGCCTAAAGTGTACTATCTCCTTGCTACGTGATTCTGCCTACTATTGGTGGAATACGTTGATTTCTGTTGTGCCCAGAGAGCAAGTAACTTGGGAGTTTTTCCAAACCGAGTTTCGAAAAAAAGTATATCAGCCAGAGATTCATTGATCAAAAACGGAAAGAATTTCTTAAACTTAAACAAGGTTCCATGTCGGTTACTGACTATGAACGAAAGTTTGTAAGGCTTAGCCGGTACGCTCGAGAATGCATCTCTTCAGAAGCTGTAATGTGTAAACGTTTCGAAGATGGACTGAACGATGATATAAAACTGTATGTTGGCATTTTAGAAATCAGAGAATTTGTGGAACTTGTCGAGCGAGCTTGCAAAGCCGAAGAGCTCAGTAAGGAGAAAAGAAAAGCTGATATGGGAGCAAAGGAGTTTCGTAAGAGATCTTCGAGAAAGCCCTTTCAACAGTCATCGAAGAAATTTAGAGATGATTTAGGCCGGTCTAAAGACACTTTGGGCTTTTCTAGACGAGATTGTGATCGACCCCCTGTGAGTACACGAGTCACTTCAGTTGCCAGTGTTGGAAATGATCGTCGAGACAGAACAGAGTGCCAGTATTGTGGTAAATGGCATTCGGGGAGTTGTAGATTCCATGACCGCTCCTGTTATAAGTGCGGATCAGCTGACCACTTTATCAAGGATTGCCCGAGACTGTCTGAACAAAATGTAAATCAGAATGGGAAACCAGGTGCTACTTCTGCACGGGGCAGACCATCTAGAAATACGGGGAATGCTAGTGGCGGTCAGAGAGGATCTAGAGATGGTACAACCAGATCTGAGGCTCGTGCTCCTGCTAGAGCTTATGCTATACGCGCATGCGAGGATGCTTCCTCGCCAGATGTTATTACCGGTACTTTCACTCTCTTTGATACTAATGTGATTGCATTGATTGACCCTGGTTCTACTCATTCATATGTATGTGAGACCTTAGCATCCAGTAAGACTTTACCTGTTGAGTCTCATCGAGTTCGTAATTCGAGTGTCGAATCCTTGGGTCGTTATGTACTTGTCGACAAGGTGTGTAAGAAATGCCCTTAATAATCCGAGGCTCTTGTTTTCCAAATTGACTTGATGCTTTTACCGTTTGATGAATTTGATGTTATTCTCGGTTTGGATTGGTTGACCGTACATGATGCAGTTGTGAATTGCAAAAGTAAGACTATTGATTTGAGGTGTGCAAATAATGAGATAATCCGAGTCGAGTCTAACTGTTTTGAATGGATTGCCAATAATAATATCCTCGATGTTAGCTCAAAATATGTGAGAAAGGGGTGTGAAGCGTATCTTGCATACGTATTTGATAATAAAGAACCAGAAAAGAAACTTGAATCAGTACCAGTGGTTTGTGAATATCCGGATGTTTTTCCCGAAGAATTACCGGGGTTACCACCTGTTCGGGAGGTAGAGTTTGGCATTGAACTTGTACCTGGGACTACACCGATTTCGATAGCTCCGTATCATATGGAACCAACGGAATTAAGGGAATTGAAAGCTTAGTTACAAGAGTTGATGGATAGAGGTTTCGCTCGACCAAGTTTCTCACCTTGGGGTGCACCAGTATTGTTTGTGAAAAAGAAGGATGGAACCATGAGGTTGTGCATCGACTATCGTCAGCTGAATAAAGTGAAAATAAAGAATAAATATCCGTTACCGCGTATTGATGATTTGTTTGATCAACTAAAGGGAGCCCCAGTGTTCTCAAAGATAGATTTGAGATCGGGCTATTATCAGTAGCGAATCCGAGATTCGGATATACCCAAAACTGCTTTCAGAACGAGATACGGTCACTACGAGTTCTTAGTGATGCCGTTTGGGCTTACTAATGCCCCTGCGATATTTATGGATTTGATGAATCGGATCTTCAGACCGTTTTTGGATCGGTTTGTAGTTGTGTTTATCGATGATATTTTGGTCTATTCGAGAAATGAAACGGATCATGTTGAACACCTGGGATTAGTGTTACAAATTTTACGGGATAAGCAGTTATATGCTAAGTTCAGTAAGTGTGAGTTTTGGTTAAGAGAGGTTAGCTTCTTGGGTCATGTGGTATCTCAGATCGGTATTCGAGTTGATCCGAGCAAAATTTCAGCCATACTTAACTAGAAGCCTCAGAAATATTATCGAGGTTTGGAGCTTTTGGGACTTGCTTGGTTACTACTGACGGTTTGTAAAGGATTTTTCGATGATAGCCACACCAATGACGTAAACCGCTTCGTAAAGATGTTAAGTTTGAATGGACGAAAAATGTCGAAAAGTTTCGATCAACTAAAGACTTATTTGATGAAGCTCCAAGATTAGTGCAGCCCGAATCGTGCAAAGAGTTTGTCATTTCTGATGATGCATCCTTACTTGGGTTGGGTTGTGTATTGATGCAAGAAGGTCGAGTTGTAGCTTATGCGTCGAGGCAATTGAAGCCACATGAGAAAAATTATCCAACCCATGATCTCGAATTAGCTGCCATCGTATTCGCTTTGAAAATATGGAGACATTACTTATTTGGTGAGAAGTGCCATGTATTTTCGGATCACAAAAGTCTCAAATATTTGATGACTCAAAGAGATTTGAATTTGCGACAAAGAAGTTGGCTCGAGTTGTTGAAAGACTATGAGCTTGTCATTGACTATCACCCGGGAAAGGCTAATGTGGTTGCGAATGCTTTAAGTCGTAAATCACTGTTTGCTTTATGAGCGATGAATGTACACTTGTCTGTTCTATCCGACAATGTGTTAGTAGTAGAATTAAAGGCCAAACCCTTGTTGATTCATCAAATTCGTGAAGCTCAGAAAGTTGATGATGAATTGGTTGCAAAACGGGCTGAATGTGTTTTGAATATGGAATCAGAGTTTCAAATTGACGATGACGATTGTTTGAGGTTCAGAAGTCGTTTGTGTGTTCCAAGAAATTCAGAACTTATTTTGATGATTCTGAATGAAGCTCATTGTAGCCGAATGTCAATTCATCCGGGGAGTACGAAAATGTACAACGATCTGAGACGTCAGTTTTGGTGGCATGGTATGAAACGAGACAATTCCGATTTTGTTTCGAAGTGTTTAATATGTCAACAAGTGAAAGCGGAACATCAAGTGCCTACAGGTTTACTTTAGCCGATCATGATACCTGAATGGAAATGGGATCGAGTCACGATGGATTTTGTATCTGGGTTGCCATTGTCGGCAAGTAAGAAAGATGCGATTTGGGTTGTTGTTGATAGACTGACTAAGTCGGCTCATTTTATTCCCGTACGTACGGATTATTCATTGGATAAACTAGCTGAATTGTATGTTTCTCAGATTGTAAGATTACACGGGGTACCCGTTTCTATTGTGTCAGATAGAGATCCGAGATTCACATCGCGATTTTGGAAGAAATTTCAAGAAGCTTTGGGTACCAAATTGCATTTCAGCACCGCTTTTCATCCCCAGACCGATGGTCAATCTGAGCGGATAATTCAGATACTCGAGGATATGTTGAGATGTTGCATTCTTGAGTTTAGTGGTTCGTGGGAACGGTATTTACCTTTGATTGAATTCGCTTACAACAATAGTTTTCAGTCAAGCATTAAGATGGCACCTTACGAGGCTTTGTACGGTCGTAAATGCCGTACACCATTGTTTTGGACCGAGCTCGGTGAAAGTAAAATTTTCGGAGTTGATTTGATTAAAGATGCTGAGCAGAAAGTAAAAATAATTCGTGAAAGTCAAGGCAAGATCGATCGTCGTAAGTCGACGCGGATTTAAAACGAAGAGATATTGAGTATCGTGGGAGACAAAGTGTTTCTTAAAGTTTCACCTTGAAAAAGATACTCGATTTGGCCGTAAGGGCAAACCGAGTCCGAGGTTCATAGGCCGCATCGAAATATTCGAACGAGTTGGTCCAAAGGGCATATAGATTGATTTTACCCCGATCTTGAAAAGATTCACAATGTTTTCATGTTTCGATGCTTCGACGTTATGATCCGATC